>NC_056726.1:1222172902-1222247902 GCF_019279795.1 Protopterus annectens
GAAAGGCTGCAGAGATAGATTGAGATCTGGTAGAATGAGCCTTGATTTTAAAGGGTAAAGGTTTATCCTCAGAACCGTAAACATAAGCTATACAGCTAGAAATACAGTTAGAAAGAGTTGCTTTGGAAACTGGTAAGCCCAACCTGAATTCGGAGAAGGAAATGAACAATTGATACGATTTTCTAATGTCTTTAGTCCGGTGCAAATAAAAACATAATTGCCTATGGACATCCAGTTGGTGAAACCTGTACCCAGCTGCATTGGAGTGGTTCGGAAAGAAAACCGGAAGTTCTATGGACTGATTCAAGGTGGAATGGGAACAGACCTTGGGGACAAAGGAAGGGTTAGTACGAAGGGACACCCTTTCTTTATGATATATCAGATAAGGCGGTTTAACAGACAAGGCTTGCAATTCTGACACCCATCTGGCAGATGTAATGTGATAGCCACCAAAAACAACGTCTTCCAAGACAAAGACCTTCAAGGAGCATGAATGAGAAGGATCAAAGGGCGGAGATGTTAATTTAGATAACACAAAGTTTAAATCCCATGAGGCCACAGGCTCTTAAACCAAAAGTCGTAGCAAAGTGGTGCCTTTTAGGAAGGTTTTGCAGAATTTATGAGACATCAAGTAAGAATATGGAAACCCCAAATAGAAATTTGAAATTGCTGCCAGTAGGACTCTTGATAGTGGCAGCCACAGATCCTTGGTGAAATAGTTCAACAAGAAATTCCAAAACCACTGGAATGGAGGCAGTGAAGGGGTCAACACCCATTTTCTCTTCCCAAAGAGAGAATCATTTCCATTTACTGGAATAAAGTTTCCTGGTTGAAGGTTTGTGAGAAGACACAAGGATATGAGTCACAGAAGGCGTGAAGTCGTGAAGCCTGACTAGGGATGGAACTGGAGCAGCCACGCTATCAAACAGAGGGTGTGAAACGAGGGGTGAAGTGAACCTGACATGAGTCAACAGGTTTGCAACTGGGTCCAGAATCCAGGGATCATCCAAGAGAAGAGGCCCGAGGAAGGGGAACCACACCTGATGAGGCCAGTAAGGAACAATTAGGATCAGTTTGCTTCCCAGGGTCTCACTTTCTTAATCACCTTGGGAATGAGAGGAAAGGGAGGAATGGGAGAAAAAGCATACAGGAGACCCAGGGGCCAATCATGAACAAGTGTGTCTCTGGGTGACTCCCCCGCAGGGGAGATGAGGGAAAAGTAGCTGCTGCATTTGGCATTGATTGGACTGGCAAAGAGATCGCAGCAAGGCTGTCCCCACCTGCAGAAAATCTGTTCAGCTGTTTCCTGTTTCAGAGACCACTCATGAGGCATAAGGATCGCCTGGCTGAGCTTGTCGGCTATCATGTTGGTCGTCCCTGGAATGTGCATCGCCACCAGAAAGCGCTGAGAAGATATCACCCATTCCAAAACTCGCATGGCCTCTCGACAGAGTAGGTAAGATCTAGTTCCGCCTTGTTTGTTGATGTACCATAGTACCAACATGTTGTCTGACTGTATTGCAATAGTCCCCAGAGGAAGAAGGTCATAAAGTGCTTGCAATGCCAGGAGCACCACCCTCATCTCTAAAACACTGATATGCAGGTGGGCCTCGTGGTCTTGCCATGTGCCTTGGACAGTCCTGCCTAGGTAATGCCCCCCCCACCCTATCTGTGAGGCATCTGTGGTCACAGTGGCAAAAGGTTGGCGAGGAACAACTGAAGAGCTCGTGGTCAGTTGATTGGGTAATGTCCACCAAAGGAGGTCCTTCTTGCAAGATTCTGTCAGTAGAATGTGATGGGATAATGGAAGGTGCTGAAAGGACCATTGGGACAACAGGAGCCACTGAAGAATTCTCATGTGTAACCTGGCTAGTGGCACTAATAGTATGGTGGAAGCCATGGTCCCTAGGAGCTGCAGAACAATCTTGGCTTTGACCCTTTGCAAGGGGAGAAGAAACTGAATTTGAAGCACCAGGTTTTGTGCCCTTTCGGCAGGAAGACGAACTACCGTGTTTATCTCTGTGCCTATAAAATTCACAGATTGAGAGGGCAATAAGGCAGACTTTTCCCAATTTATAGAGATTCCCTGTTGGGCACAAAGCTGAATAGTATTGACCCTGCTCTGAGAGAGTAGATGCCTGGTGGGGGTGGTCAGGAGCCAGTCATCCAAATATGGAAACACCTGGAATCCTCGACATCTCAGGTGAGCTGTCACTACTGCCATACATATGGTGAATACCCTGGGGGCTGTGGTGAGACCAAAGGGCAGATCTCGGAACTGGAAGTGACTGGCTCCCAGCCAGAAGTGTAGATGACTCCTTGACGCCCTGTCCATTTTTATGTGGTAGTAAGCATCTTGGGAGATCTATTGAGTACATCCATTTGTCTTTCCCTAACAACGGGAGTATAGACTGCAGTGTCACCATCTGGAACTTGTCCTCCTTTACTTATTCGTTTAATCTGCTGAGGTCCGGAATGGGCCTCCAGTCCCCTGTATGTTTTGGCACTAAAAAAAATCGGGAGTAAGTTCCAGATCCTATTTGGTCTGCTGGGACGGTTTGGATGACTTTTTGACAGCAACTTTTTGACCTCCACAGTTGCCTGATCCCTGTGATTAGGTGGAACATCTGGGATCTTCTTGGAAACAAAAGGTGGAAGAGAAAGGGGTATTACATAACCTCTGGTAATAATTCTTGGTACCCACTTGTCTTGAGTGATACTTAGCCAGGCTTCTGGATACAAAGAAATGCGACCCCCAACCAGCCCCAGAGAAGCACAGTCAGCCCCCAGATCAGGAGCGCTGGTAAGGCCGGCTCTGAAAGGAATCGTGACCACCTTGGTTTTGCGGACTGCCCCTGCCTCTAGGGCAATGTCTACCATTTCCTCCTCCCCCTCTGCCTCTGAAGGAGGAGTCACCCTGTGCCTCCTGGAAAAACCTCTGTGATTTCTTGAACCACATTTTACCTGACCCTTAGGGTATGGTCTAGAGGGAACAGTAAAATGTACTCCCATGGCACAGAGTGTTTTTCCTTCTTGCTCGCACCGGTTGAGTGTGTCCTTTACCTTGGATCCAAACAATGAGGAACCGTCAAATGGGGCACTGTAAAGGTAGACAAACGGTTCTGCAAAGTTACACAAACGCATCCAGGAATGACGCCTCAGGGAAATTCCTGAACCCACTGCCTGACTTGCACCATCGGTCGCATACAAAATAAGCCACATGGAGGATTTAACGATAGAGGTCAAGGTGGACAACTGGGCAGAAACCGTACATGTACCTTATATAGAATCTCCTAAGTCTTTAAGGAGATCTCTCTGGAGCCTCGTAAAGTGAGTAAAGTAATTCATTTATCTAAGGTTAAATGCTGCTGAAGAAAAGATATGCTTCCCGTATCTGTCCATCGTTCGAGACTCCTTATTTGGCAAATGAACAGAAGAAGTCTCAGCTAAATCCTTCTTAGTGACCGTCACCACCACCATGGCATCTACAGGCACACCTTTCGATAAAAAGTCTTTTCCTGGCGGAGAAGAAAGGAACTTGTTCGGTCTCCTAGGAACTGGCTCCATGGCATCAGGAGTATCCCACACCTTTCGACTAACTAAATCCATCAGTTCATCAAAAGGTGGAGACACCCAAGAATCAGAAGGTTGAGACCCGAAAGCCTTCAGGTGCACCAACTCCTCATCAGAAGGGGTGACAGTGGGCCAGCCACACCTGTGTTTAAGGATCTCCAAGATGTCTACGAAGGAGACATCATCAGAGGATGACTTGGGGGACCCTTCTGACTCCGCGAGGTCAGTGTCAGATGCCAAAGACTCATCCTGGGAGTCAACATGCTTCCTCTTACAAGTCCTCTTCCATGGGGGCTCCTCAGAAGGGCATTCCAGTGAGGTCTCGGACAGTGGGGGCCACAAGGCGGGGGCTCCTGAGGCTGGAGGTCTCTGCTGCCACTGGAGGGAGAAGGAGCTGAGACAGAAGTAGGTGCTATGGGGGGAAGAGTACAGGTACCTGCAGTAGAACTGACGGTCAGAACAGCACACTCCTCATCATCTCGAAAGCCAACCTCTCCGGCTCAGAGGACCTCTCCGGCTCCGAGGAGACTGAGGATGCCGTTGGCGCCAGAGCCATCATCTCCGAGATAGACGCAGGATCCAAACTCACCCTAGCCATCTCGCCGAGAGGAAGCCTCGGAACCAAAGAAGTTCAGTTCCAAGTATCCCTGTCGGGGCCGACCGGAGAGCTTCGACCCCTGGACACTACAGACGGCACCAAAAGTGTACAGCCACAATGGGAGCTGGAGCCGAAGTTTCTACTGGTGGCACCAAGCACTCCGGCTCTGAAAGATCAGCATGGCTCGGAGGAATGAACACAGAGGGTTGAACGGGCTTGAGTGGCTCCGGAGCCGACTGGGTCGGAGCCAAAAACAATTTAGGCAAAGCAGACGACTTCAAAAGTCTCAGCACTACCCTCTCCACATCTTCTTCCAATAAACTCCTAGAAGACCTGGATGACATAGTACCAGATCGAGATCTCGAAGGTACAGGAGACTTCACTAACAAGGAGAGAGGTAGAGGGTCCACAGACCGGCTCTGAGAAGAAGTCTCAAGAGTCTCAGCGGTCGGCTCTGAAGAACTTGGGACCGACCCTGCAACAACAATGCCACTCTCAGTCAGCTCTGAGGTCTGTGCAGCCAATGAGACAGTTTTCATAACTTTAAGAGGTGGCTCCGAGACACCAGCCGGCAGATTTAGACTTTCCTTTAGCAGATTTGGAGGATGATGAGGAACTAGACAAATCTTCCTCGAAGGAAGGTTTAAGAAGACCTTTTAGAATTAACATATTCTTCCTTTCCTGCAACACCCTAGGACTAAATGCATAACAAAATAAACAGGTCTCCTGCAAATGGATGGCCCCTAAACAGTAAACACAACTACCATGACCATCTGTTAAGGACATCTTTTGGGAGCAGTTAACACATTTCTTGAAGCCTGATGGCTTATGCTCCTTACTCTCTTTAGACATTCTAAAATCAGTAGAACACACGCACACAGAGAAAAAGAAGGAGGAGGAGGACTAGGTCCTCTAACTTAAATGGGCCTAGCCCTGCTGAAAGGAAGGTACCACGAGGACTAGGTCCTCTAACTTAAATGGGCCTATCCCGGGCAAAGGGGATAGGATCTTTTAACTTAAACAGACCCAACAATTATAGGAAAATAGCATACTCAACAGAACAGTGGAGAACAATAATAACACAAGGTCACTGCAAATACAAACAGAACAAAGTTCTGTTAATATTAGCAATATCAGCAAAACGATGCTAACAGCAATCTAATAACTCTAAAAGTAAGTGGAAACCCACCAAATTCCATTTAAACACACAGAATACTAGTGCGCAAAAAGCGCCTACTCTATCCAAAAAGTATACCTGGTACACGGGATACCAAGAAGAAATAATGTCCCAAGGTCAAAAACTGCACCAAAAGGCGCAAATAGAAGATAACAACTTTAAATGTATGCTAATGAATACTACAAACAGTAACGATTTAACTATATTGAGCCATATAACTAATCTAAGCTAAACAGAGAAGAAAACTTTGAAAAAGGTGAAAATATGCAAACACTTAGCCAGAGCCAAAGAGAAGCACAATTAAACTCGTCAACACGGCAAACGAGATCTGGGGATTGTACTGGTGCACCATGGGATACCTACCTAGCCACGAGCCAACCAGAAGTCTTCCAGCTTGTAAACAGGCCGAGTTGGAGCTGAGGATTATCCTCTGCAATCCCATATGTAAAGAATGAAGGTGAGATAGGACTACTTAACATCTGCTCTTGCGACAATCTCGGCTCAAAATACTGAAATTCAAGACTTCAGTATTTCAAGTTTAAGAAGTGGATCCATATATACATTCACACACACACACAAACTTCTATTTTTTTCCACTATTTATTATTTTTCTTATAATATCCTCATTGCAATTCTTCCATAATTGACCCCCACTCCTTCTTCCACAACCATAATGCAATATACCTGACAAAATCCATTTCCCATTAAACAGAATTTCATTCGTTTTTTTCATTCCAAATAACCTACATTACATAAAATAAATTCATATTTACCATTCTCATATATTCTTTTTCTTGTTCTTATATAATAGCCATATATAACTGTATTCATAACTATATTGCTTATGTCATTAATAATTTCAAAAAACATTTTTTCGGTCAACTTTTCCAGAGTTTCAACACTCTTGCATTTCAAAAAATATGTCTCTTCCTCCCCACAAAATAAATGCACTCTTTCAAGTTTATATGGTTTATTCCCCTTTACTGGTAATGTGTATATTACCATTATCCATAGGATATCCTGACACTCTTCTATCTTGATACACCACTTTTTTCCTTACTTTAATGGTTTTAATCATTTATTCTGGTAAAATTTTCCATGGATTTATATAGTACATAGGTACATAGACTAATACTAGGCTAATTGCCCTTGTGGGCATTTTAAGCCTAGCCAATTACCCCATGTGAGAATCAAACCCAGTACCTTGTGTCTACAAGGTAAACACTTTAACTATTCTGTCATCCCCCCACCCTTTTTATTTCATCACCTTACTACACCATATCCTTCTATCTTTCTCTAAACCATCAATTTTTATTTCCCCTGCCAGTATTTTTTCTTGATGATGTTTTAACTTCTTCATTTACATATTCTTTTTCTCTGTTTCTTATTCACATCATCTCCCAGAACTTTTTGTACTTGTATTAAAACATTCTCACTATTAAACTTCTCATTCTCTTCCTTTACCCACTTTCATACTCTATACAAGTTTAAAGAAGCAAAGTAAACCACTTTATTTTAGTTACCCAAACCCCACTTCATCTTCATTCATATATGACACATCTCTTTTTACTGGGTTTAATCTTGAACCCCATATGAAGGAAGACACCAAATGCATAATTTACTTTTCATAATTTTCTGGGATCATATAAACTGTAACATGTATGCCATTTTTCCCATCAATAAAGAATTCAACAGATAAACCTTTTTCCTGAATGCTAATCTATTTGTCCTCCACAGAAGACATATTTCTTTCATTTGTTTTATCAAACCCACCCACTGCATCATAACTACATAATTTCTCCCAAATCTTACTCCTAGCAAAGACACTTCATCCATTGAAAAATACCCCCTCTCCCCAGTTTTCACCACTTCACCAAAACACTTACTTTTATCTTATTCAAGGTCATTATTTCCCATTTCATTTAAACATCCATTCAGACAAACCAAAACTTCCCTCATCCATATTTTATTCTTGGCAACTACCACTATATCATCTGCATACGTCAAAACTACTGGAATCACCACCTCCTTTTGCATCACATATCTAGCATCTTTTATTTTGTAAGCTACTTCACTCACTATCACATTCATTACAAATGCAAACATTCCACTTATGAGTCATCTTTGTCTTATACCACACTTCATGCATATTTTTTTACTCAACCACCCCTTCACTAACAATCTCGTTCATTTATTTTGATATGCTGGCATACACTCTCTCCTAATTGTATTATCTTTTCTACACTTCTCTATAACATACCACGATGCATCATGTCCCGCTGTATCAAATGCCTTGCTAATATCACCTATAAGTTTCACATCCTCACTTTTAGTTAAAAATATTATCTACAGTTTCTCTCACAAGCAATAACAATTCCTGGCATCCTTTCCCATTTATACCATATATACTTTTTCAACAATATCTATCTTTCTTTTATTCTCCTCTGTACTATGCTCATAAAAAGAATAAATTTAATCCAATATGATGGGTCTCCAATTTTTTTACTTCATTCCTCTTTCATATAAATTTTAATATCCCACTACATAACCCTCCATTCAACCATTTATTCAGTACATTTACAAAATACTCCCTTTGCCAATCCACTAACTTCTTATACATTCCATTCCCTATACCATCTGGGCCTGATACTGATTCGACATTTACTTTAAATACTTTATCCAATTAACTAACAGTAATTTCTTTTTCAAATTCTTTCTTAACTTGTTCTGGATTTTTTACTTCCCATTCCCTTTCATTGCCTTATTTTACTCTTATATATATTTTTCACATGCTGTAACCAAATACTCAGAATTTGCTCTTCTGTTCCTTTTACCTATCCATTATTATTTTGCACTTCACTCATTAGACTAATATCATCCTTTACTATTTTACATACATATGCAGATACCACCTTTCTCCCTTGTAAATAATATCTCTGATTAAACAGTAATGCATTTTTTATTGCTTTTTCATATTTATTTTTCATATCATAATACTCTCTTGTATTATTCTCTAAGTTCTCCAATACATTTCTATACATTTTTCCGGGTCTGTATTAATTGAATGAAAGTTCATCTTAGCGAAAGTTCACATGAGCGAATATCCAGGTACTCAAAACTGCAATTGTGGGGGGCGTCCCCGCTAAATATATATTCCAACTCTGAGACCGCACTACAGTGAGGAAAGGGCAAATATTCCCATCTTCACTGTACCGCGATTTCACAATTGAGGTTTCGAGTCCCGCAATATTCGCTCATGTGAGCGTTCACGAAGATGAACTTTCGTTCATCTAATATCGACCCCATTTTTCCATACTTCACTTCCTTTCTTACATCATTCTGCTGTTGAAAAAATACACTTTTTATACTTTTTTGTAAATTCAATCCACCATTCAGACCAGTTTTTATAGATGTCCTTCATGATTATATGATCCTTCTATGACTGCAATAGTTCCCACTCTCCAATTTTATCTTATAATTTCTCATTTACTCTTTTTATTCCATTTTCTATTTTAATATACTCCCTCTCTTTCATCACCTCCATCCATATTGTTAAATGATCTGAAAAGCCTGTCAAAATCACCATCTGCCACCCCCAAGCCTTCCTATAATATAAAATAAATCAATATCAGATCCAAGTGCCCCTTCTATAAGTCCATTGATTTTTGTTTCATACAGATAATTTACCACATTTTATAACTTCCTGTATTTCTTAACATCCTTCCCTTTCTTTTTATATTTTCTCCTCAGATTGCAATTAAAGTTCCCTGCAATTATAATTTTCATGTTAACCACCGTCTGGTCTAATATTTGATGAAATAAGATTCTCTCTTTCCTGCTAGTTATATATGCATATAATTCTATAATTCTATAAACATCCTCTCTCCACCTCACATCCACAACAGTCACTCTTCCCATCGTTAATGTCACATCTCGTATTTTCAATGTTTCTTTATACTACATAGCCACTCCAGAACAACATTCACTTCCTAAGTTCCATATTATATTTCCACCCCACATTTTTTCTGTTTGCAGTCATTTGTCACTGTTAGGAATCTTGCATCCTCTAACAGAACAACATCCACATCACATTTAGTACACCACTCCAGTATCTCCAGCCTTCTTACAGTGTTAATATTGTTCACATTTACTGAAAGTACTCTAAAACTGTTTTTCCTTCTTTTGAAGTTTAGGGGAAATATCTTTACATTTTTGCTTTCTTGTTATTCTTTCCCCAATTTAATATTTTCTTGAGTTTACATACAAATAATCCTTGATCCTCAGAATCAGACTTTTTACTGACTAGACTATCAAAACATATATATTCGTATCAACCTCTTCCCATGACGTCTTTTCCTCCATGTACTCTCTCTCCTCATGTTTCCCCTCCATCTTTTTTATTTTTCTTCCTCATCTGGTTTCTCCTCTCCCCCAACTTCTTGTTGTCCTTCCTCATGTATGTTTTCACCATCTCCCTACCCTCTTGTTGTCCTTCCTCGTGTGTGTTTTCACCTTATTTCCTACCCTCTTGTTGTCCTTCCTCGTGTATAGGTTCATAGGTTCGTACTAGGCTATCTGCCCCAGGGCATTTATAAGCCTAAAAACACACAAACACAGTTGAGTAAAAAAGCAGAACACCTTTATCCAACACAAAGCTTTCGGGACAACTCCCTTTTTCAATGATTAACACAAGGTGCAGTTTTCAGATTTACACCCACCACATCACATGATGCAGCCAAGGTCAACTTTAACATTCAACATACAATCACTAGCATTTTTACAGTAAAATACATTATAACTTATGACACTTATACAAATACACATATTCTTATAAAAATATATACCTATAAAAAATATATAATATGCCCTAGCACTCATAATTCATCTACTAGGGCATATTATATATTTTTTATAGGTATATATATTTTTATAAGAATATGTGTATTTGTATAAGTGTGTCCATATAAGTTATAATATTGTATTTTACTTAGTAAAAATGCTAGTGATTGTATGTTGAATGTTAATGTAGTTGATCATATGACCTTGGCTGCAGGTCATGTGATGTGTGGTGGGTGTATTTAAATCTGAAACTAACTGCACCTTGTGTTAATCATTGAAAAAGGGAGTTGTCCCGAAAGCTTTGTGTTGGATAAAGGTGTTCTGCTTTTTTACTCAACTGTGTTCGTGTGTTTTTGGTCTTCAGTATACTTGTCAGCAGTGATTACATTTATAAGCCTAGCCAGAGTGTGTGTGGCTTTCACCACCCCTTAGGATGAGAATACTACGCCCTTTTAGGGTTTAGTTTACTGTGCCTCTGTCTAGTAGTGACACAGAGATGACCCCTGGGGTAAACCTACGATCTCCCATCCACTCGTCAAGATTTCTCTTGAATAGAGTTAGTGAGGGGCTCTGCCTAACATGGATTGGGATTCTGTTCCAGAGTGTAGGGAGCCTCTGGGTTATGAATCTGTCCCTCCAGCACGTCCTATTTATTTCTGTGTTGAGGTTTAAGTCTCTTGCTCTCATGGCTCTGATGGATTTGGATTTTCTGAGGTGGAGCATGTCCATTAATTCCAGATTGGACATGGCCTTGTACATCAGGCACAGATCACCTCTGAGTAGGCGGTATGCGACTGAATAGAGCTGGAGTTTTTTCAGTCGGGCAGCATATGACATATGTTTAAGACCCTTTATCCTCTTGGTGAGGAACTTTTGGGGTCTTTCCAACTGCTGCAGGTGTCGGGTAAGATACATCCCAAATGGGGCATTGTACTCAATCATTGGCCTGATAAGAGAAGAGTACAGGGGCACAATGACCTCTCTTGATCTAGATGTGAAACCCTTCATGATAAGGTGGGCAATACAGAAGGTCTTCCTAACCACTTTGGCAATGTGAGTGCCAAATGAGAGGTTACTGTCAACCTGGGTCCCTAGGTCCTTGATTACCTCTTCCATACTTAATGGATTACCACCTATGTGGTAATTTGTGGGTACCTTGTTTTTCCCAAAGGGTATGACTATACATTTTTTGGCGTTCAGCTTAAGGCCATGTCTCTGGCACCAATTATCCGTTTCTATGAGGCCTCTCTGAAGGATGTTTGTGTCCGCTGGAGTATCAATTATGGCGCCCAGTTTGCAGTCATCTGCGAACTTTGTCAGCCACAATCCTCCTATGTTTGCCTGTACCTCGGAAAAATAAATGCCGAACAAGAGGGGTCCCAGAACTGAGCCCTGTGGGACACCGCTTGTGACTGGCTTAGAGTCTGACATAGCTCCAGCAACTCTAACCCTGTGGGTTCTGTCCTTGAGCCAGTTTGCAACCCATCTTGTGACATATGGGTTTACATTTAAGCTGGTGAGTTTGTCTATGATGCCCGAGTGGGGTATTGTGTCAAAGGCTTTTGCAAGGTCAAGGTAGGCTGTGTGAACTGCCTTACCCTCATCAATGGCCTTAGTGACTGCTTCAAAAAAGTCGTCCAAGTTCAAAAGGCAGGATCTGACCTTGACAAAGCCAAATTGGGTAGGATCCAATGTCTGTAAGTCCCCAATGTCTTTGTTTATGAGTTCCATAATGATCCTCTCCATAGCTTTGCAGACCAGGCTCGTCAAGCTTATGGGGCGGTAATTTCCAGGGTCCGCAGAAGCACCGCCTTTGTGAAGTGGGACCACTGTTGCCATATGACACTCTTTGGGTACGTATCCTGTAGTAAGGCTAAGATTAAACACCAGCCTTATGTGTGGGTTTAGTTCCTCTTGGAGTTCATGTAGCACACAGCCCGGGACACCGTCCGGTCCCATTGATGCTGTGTTTTTAGCTTTAGAGAGGGCGGCTCTCACCTGGGCATCTGAGATGTTAGGGAGGCTACACTCTGCTGGGATAGTTATTTCTCCTTTTGGGGGGGAGGAGAAATTTGCACTGAACCTGTCTGCCAGAATGTTGGCAATGTCAGTGGGTTCAGTGTATTTTGTGTCATTTTGGACTAACTCTGAGCATATCTGGGAGTTTCCACCCAGGTTTCTAACATAGCTAAAGAAGGCCTTGGGATTGTCTTTTGTGTCTTTTGCGATTTTTCTCTCAAAGTTGGCCTTGGATGATTTTATGAGTGACCGTAGTTTTTTGCTAGTACTGATCAGAGATGCCTTCCCTTTTAGGGATTTTGCTCTGTCATGTAGTAGCTTCCTCCTCCTGTTGTAAAGTTTGTTTATGGCTGGGGTCCACCAGACCGGCCTGCCTTTGGGGAATGGGTCTTGGTTTTATTTGGGATTGCATGATCCATGCATTCTTGAAGGTGCCCATAGAAGGCATTTGCAAAGGATTCAGCAGTGTGGGTTGTGGTTTCCACTGGCCCAGGGGCCTTGAAGGATACCACGTCAGTCTTAAGAAGTGTGAAGTTGGCTTTTGAGAAGTTCTTCACTGTGGTCTTTTGTGCAGGGGTGGGGTGGGATGTGGATTTCCAGTGAGATTAATTTATGGTCTGATCTTACCAAAGAGGGATATACTTCAGGTGTGGAGCATTTTGTCCCCATGTTTGTGATGCTCAGGTCTAGTATATCGTCTCCCCTTGTGGGAATGGTGACTAGTTGTTCCATTGCATTTGAGTTTATGAATTCTAGGAACCTTTGGGCTAGGGTGTTGGGGCTTGAGTAATGTTCCCAGTCTATGTTTGGGTAGTTGAAGTCTCCCAATATGATGGTATTTGGAGAGACATTCATACTCTCCAGTGTCTTCAGGAAGGCTGTGTGGGGTTCCTGAGTTTGAGAGGGTGGTCTGTAACATGCTACAAACTGTAGGGCAGTTTTGCCTATGGTTAGTTGCACCTGGATGGTCTCCGATGCTTCCTGCGTTGCCACTAACCTGGAGGTGTGGGTATCTTTGATGAATATGGATACTCCCCCCCCCCCTCCTTTTGTGGTTCGGTCCAAGTTTTGGGGCCGTAAAGCATGATATGAGGTAAAACCTGATCGTGCTGGGGTGCTCTCAGGAGCCTTGAACCAGGTTTCAGTCACTGCACAGACATCAATGTTCTCCATACTGAGGAGGGCTTCGAGGGCATGCATCTTGAGGTTTAGACTTCTGGCATTGAGCAGCATTACCCTTAGTTTTTTTCCACTTGTGTTTTCTAGGGAGGTAGGTTTGTCATTTGAGTCTTGCCTAAAAACGGAACTATGGGGGTGGCAAGAGCCTTGGCCAATATCCGGAAGCCCAGGGGTGACAGGTGCAAGCCATCCCTTGCGAAGCAGCGTGGCTTGTCAAGCATGTCATCCCAAGCAGACAGACATTGGATCCCCTTAGAATGACACCAGTAATTAAGCCAATTGTTAAAACTGATCATTTTGTCTTTGTACTGTGGCATCATTCTTGATGAGGGTAAGATGCTGCTCAGGGTCAGGGTCATACTGGCCTGGGCTACATAATCAGAGAGCTCCTCTATGTCTCTTTTCATGTAGTCCAGGGAGGTACGTCTCAGGTCGTTCACACCGGCATGTACAATGACTGAGTCATATTTGTACTTGCTGTGGAGTGACCTGAGTGCTTGTGTTATGTGGCGGATTCTAGCTCCCGACAGGCAGCTTACTGTGACCTTTTCCTTGTTCAGTCTGGTGAGCGGACGCCAGTGTGTCTGACTATGGAGTCACCTATTACAAGTGTGTCTGGCATGTTGTTTGGCCTTAAGGGCTGTGACTGTTTAGCACACTGACTTTGTGAACTATGTGTTGCATGTGCTATGTCTTGAGGTGGCGGTTGCTTGGGTGTCTGCTTTGGAGGCCTCTGTTGTTTTGGTAGATTTTAATCAGCGCCCGAGTATGTTTTTGTGTGTTTATGTGTTTGGTTTGCAGTTGTGATAGTTCTATGTGAAACTGGGTTTGTGGTGTGCGTGGTTACCTTCTCCTCCTGACTGGTCTTGCCAGTACTGAATTGAGAGAGCTCAGCCTCCAGTTTGGCTATATAGTTGCATCTCTCGCATATATTTGTATTTGTTGGGAGGAGGAGAGGGTTGTCTGTGTACATAAGGCAATTGTAACATTGCCTCAAGATTCCCAGATTCACCAGCTGAACAGGAGAGGACGCCAGCAACTGACCCTTCGACATGCTAGAAATAGTGAAAAAGATTGCTGTGTAACTGAGTCAGAAAGGACCTATAGGGAAATGGGTACTCAAGGAAATTTAGGTGAATGAAGTACTTTCTTTTGTTTAAGAGTGCTTTACCTGTATAAAAATGCTTTAGGAGCAAGTGCTGAGCTTTTCAGATAGACTATAGGCTGTTTAGATTGCAAGTAGAACAGTTCTAAGGGAAAAATTGAAGAGCAGACTTTACAGAGCCAGAAATAGTTTAAACTTGATTAACCGGCGCTGCCCGATGCTGCTCTATGAGCAACTTCGCACTAAAGCGCGCAAAAGCGGGCTTTATAGCAGGGGGTTGAAAAGAGCCAGGAATTGACCCAAAATGGCCAATAAACTACAAGTTGCTGGGCTGGAACCAATCCTCTAGGGACAAATAGGTTGCTCAGTGCTCCCCACTCCCACTGGTGAACAAAGAAGCTTCCTCTTATCCAAATAAGGATATGGATAGCACAGGAACTAAGACAAAGCCCAGAGATCAGCAAAATCTGAAGACTGGACTATTCTAGTTCAGAAAAGCGGGAAAACAAGGATTTTTTTTTTCTTTTTTTTACAGAGAAAGGAGAAAAAGATACAGTAACAAACAGTAAATGCTATAAAACGGCTAGCGCACTTGAGTGTGTTAGCCTAACAATTAAATTATTAAACAAAAAATAACTTTTTAAAGTGCTAACAGTATAAATTCAACACAAGTACAGTAAAAACAATATGCAGAGCTGTTTTTAAGCGAAATGCAGTCGAGATGCAGTAATTTAAGCGAAAGCCAGAAAAAATACTTATAAATCCAGGAAAGTCACTCTTCATCATCTTCCCTACCCTCTTGTTGTCTTTCCTCGTGTGTTTTCACCATCTTCCCTACCCTCGTTGTCTTTCCTCGTGTGTTTTCACCATCTTCCCTACCCTCGTTGTCCTTCCTCGTGTATGTTTTCACCATCTTCCCTACACTCTTTTCGTCCTTCCTTGTGTATGATTTCTTCCCCTTTCCCCTTCTTTTTCATTAGTTACTGTTTGCTCTTAATGAAAAATCCAAAAGTGCAACCCCTGTTTTTATTTATTTATTTTTTTTACAAAACCTGCCTTCAGGAACACACACATTCTCGCAGTGTGTCCTTTCTCCCCACACTGGTTACACTGTACCTTATCACAATTATTTAAATGAGAAAAGTCCCCACAAAAGAAACATGATTTAGGAAGGTCAGCATATCTTAATGTCCCTCTGTGACCAGCCACAAAAATAACACCTGCAAGTGTTTCACCATGTCACATCCTCCACTCTCCATTCCATAAGATTTTCTCATCTCGACTCTAACTCTCACAATATTATCAACAGTTTAACACAGACCCTGCATGTATCTTTTTACATTGTCTTCAAGTTCATCACTTCTAAACTGCAAACTAACATTTTTTAAACATTTAAGTTACTACCATAAATAAATAAATGTTCCACAGATAAATGTCCATTTTGTTAAGTCAGTCCATAAGGTTCACATGATAATTAAAAAAAACTGTCTCAACATGTATAAAATATCATATTTCTTGAGTTTTAAAAGCCCAAACAGTTGGTCTTCATTTTAAAACACTTATACTTACTTTCTTGCTACTCTCCTTTTTAACCCTGCTGCCACTACTGCATATATGTTTCAGTTATTGAATTATCTGCTGCCATAAAACCAGACCCCTCTTTTCAGCTTTTTCCATATTTCCTCTTTTACTTCCTCTCCCTGCTGCATATGGTTTTACTACTGCATTCTCTGTTGTCACTTCAGCTGGTTCCATTTCCACATCCTCAGCACTTCTGTAAAAGTTATCAGCCATTGCAACTCATGAAAACAACAGAACTGTCACCTGGATAATCCTGCTCAATTATTTTTAACAGAACATCATCTACACGCCTTCCTAATGCCAGTTCTGTTATCTACGGCATTTCAATAGACTTGCTTACTTCTTTCTCCAAAGAGACATCTAAATGCTGCTTATTTAATGTCCACCACACAATAATCTTTGTTTACAATCTAAAGCTCCATATGAAACAAATTTTACTCCAAATTGTCACTTCCCACCGCCAAACTCTCCATAACTTTTCTCTCCTCCTCCATGCTGCTGCTTCCCTTAGGCCTTATCATTGCTGCTGTAGGTGCCTTCAATGCCATCTAGCAGCATCAAAGAGTACGGGAAGTTCCTCAAAGCCCTGGCTAAATTTCCACTTGTAGTGTAAATATCAGCTGGGATCTCCCCTGAAAACAGGCCACTAGCTCAGTGGGACTAACCCAGTCAACAAAAAATGAATAAAAAATAAATAAGGATTAGATGCAAGAATTGCTTCAAACCAACCAATTCACAGCCAAAAAACACCACCATAAATAACCAAAGCCAACCAAGAACACAATAAGTTTTGATACCTTTGAACTGGATGTAGCACATTTTATCAAAAAATAAACTTTGGAGAAGTATTTCCTGTACATGAAGTTTTAAATGCAGTGTGATTCAATAGCCAAAATACTCTGTACGATCACTCAGCATGTTACAAATCAAACCAGACAAAAAAGTACAAAACATACCATATGGTTCTTTCCAATTTAACTTTTAAATATAAGATTTAAGAGTTTTTGCTGATAAATACTTTATCAAAATCTGTTAAAACCACATGATATCACAAACTGTATACTGCTGACCATGGTCATGTGGTACAAGAACACCAATTAAACTCAACTGCTGTTAATAAAAAAGTACAGTTTTGTACCTACCATAAATGTAGATGTCCGATAGGTATGCATCTGCAGTCATAACATATGGGTTGTCCTGCCTCAGGCAGCCCTTCGGTTGGCCGGATTCCAAAGTCTGGGTCTGGCCTCGGCTGATGTCGCATCTTCCCCGACGTCAGACCTGCTGGGGTATAAAGGCATCAGCCAACGCCATTTTCCTCAGTGTTTCTTGCCCCAGATGCCAGGTGCCCTCTAGGAAGGCTAAATTTGGATAAAAGTTGAAAGTTCCAAACAGAATAAAACAAAAAAAAAAAAAAAAAAAAAAAATATATATATATATATATATATATATATATATATATATCTATATACACATACAAACAAATACACCATAATAGATTCCCCCAGCTAGCTGAAAGAGGGGTAAGCATCCTTAGGAATACCACAGAGGGGAAGGCGGGTGGGTAATCCTGACTGCAGATGCATACCTATCGGACATCTACATTTATGGTAGGTACAAAACTGTACTATGTCCTTCAAGGATGCATCTGCAGTCATAACATATGGGTAGAATACCATAGCCAAACTGGGGGAGGAGGTACTAAGATAAGGATGGTGTAGTTATGATCCCCTGTAAAACTGCAGTTGCAAAACCTGCTTGGGATCTGTAGTATAAAGGTAGATTGTAATGCTTGGCAAATGTATGCACGGAGCTCCAAGTAGCAGCTTCTAAAATGTCCTTGGTAGCCACCACTCGTAGGAAAGCTGTAGTGGTGGCTGTGGCTCTTGTGGAGTGAGGCCTGATATTTTCAGGAGCTGTCTTTCCATGAAAAGAGTAGCAGAAACGAATGCAATTTCCTATCCATTTAGAGATTGTCTGTTTGGAAATTGCTTTTCCTTGCACTCCAGTTGCATATGCTACCAGAAGTTGGTCAGTTTTTCTGCTGGTTTTAGTTCTGTCCAGATAGTAGCGTAGTTGTCTGTGTACATCCAAGGTGTGCAGTAGTTTTTCCCCCCTGTTCTGTGGGTTAGGGAAGAACGTAGGCAAATGAATAGCTTGGTTCAAGGATACCCTGGATACCACCTTTGGCATGAAAGTAGGATTGGTTCTCAGAGACACTCTATCCTGGTGAAAAATAAGGAAAGGCTGCACTGCCATCAGTGCCTGTAACTCGGATACTCTTCTTGCTGAAGTGCTTGCTAGAAGGACAGCAGTTTTCCAAGATAAGAACTGTAAGTCTGCTGATGCTGCTGGTTCAAAAGGTGGTAGTGTTAATTTTTCCAGCACAAAGTTGAGATCCCATGCAGGAAGAGGGGGCTTCCTTGGAGGTTTTACATTTTTGATCCCTCTTAAAAATTGTCTGAGGAGATGGTGAGAGAAGATAGGGGGATCCATGTTGTATTCTGCTGAAACTGCTGAAGCACGAATCTTAATGGAGGAATAGGACAGGCCATTGTGGAACAGTTCTGCTAAGTATTCTAGGATGTGTGCTAGGTTTGCCAGTGTGACATTTGTACCCTTTGAAGTGCTCCAAATGAGGAATCTCTTCCATTTAGCTGAGTATGTCTTTCTTGTGGAGGGTCTACGAGCCTCCAGGATTATGTCCTTGACCCTCTGAGATAAGACAGTTTGGTTTTGTTTTAGGCAGTTTTCCAGGCAGTCAGCTGCAGTGTTTTCAAGTTTGGATGCAGGGTCCTGAAGTTGTTCTGCGTTAGAAGTAGAGGCCATAGGGGTAGAGGCCATGAGTTCGTCCGAGACATGCTTCTCAGTAGCAGATACCAGTGCTACCTTGGCCAGTCTGGAGCTATCAGTATCACCTTTGGCTGTTCCTCTCTGATCTTCAGTAGTACTCTGTACATCAATGGGAGTGGTGGAAAAGCATACATTGTTAGGGCATTCCAGTTGAAAGAGAGGGAGTCCACCTTCCAGGCTTGTGGGTGGTATACTCTTGAGCAGAATTTCCTTAGTTGATTGTTGAGTGGGGAGGCGAACAGATCTATCTCTGGCATTCCCCATTTGTTTGTTATGATTTTGAAGATGTCCGGATGCAGCATCCATTCGTGAGCATCCGTGGTAGTTCTGCTTAAGCTGTCTGCTAGTGAATTCTCTTTTCCTGGTACGAATTTGGCCTGCAGTTGGATGTTGAGATTCAGGGCAAGGTTCCACAGATCCATTGCCATCCAGCATAGAGGGTAGGAATGTGTGCCTCCCTGTTTGTTTATGTACCACATGACTGTGGTATTGTCTGTCCTTATCAGCAGATGACCTTGCTGGAGGAATGTTTTGAATGCCTCGATTGCATGCTTCACTGCCAGCATCTCCTTTAGGTTTATGTGCAAATTTAGCTGGTCCTGAGTCCATAGGCCTTGGATGCACTTGTCTTCCATGTGTGCTCCCCATCCTAGGTCTGAGGTGTCCGTGGTGATGGTCTGCCTTGGTTGTGGTTTGTTGAAAGGCAACCCTCTGTTGGACTGGCAGGCCTGAGCCCACCACAGGAATTCCTTTTTCAGGCATGGAATGATTGGAATCATGGTTTCTAGACTGTGCCTGTGTTGAGACCATACGTTCCTTAGGTACCATTGTAATTTCCTCATATGCAGCCTGGCATGTGGGATCAAGATTATGCAAGATGCCATGTAACCCAGGGCCTGCAGGACTTTCCTTGCAGTGAGCTGAGTTTGTCTTGTCAAAGCCATGAAGTGGACTGGGAGTTGCTTTTGTTTTTCTTCTGTGAGAAAAGCCATCTGAGTTATTGTGTCCAGATCCGCACCCAAAAAGGTTATCCTTTGGGATGGCACTAGTCTTGACTTCTGGATGTTGACTGTGTATCCCAAGGCCTGTAACAGGTGTATGACATAGGCCAAATCCTTTATAAGTCTTGTCCTGTTCTCCGCTTGTATTAGGCAGTCGTCCAGGTATGGGTAGATTTGAATTCCCTGGAGCCTGCAATGTGCAATTACTGATGCCAGGCATTTTGTGAATTCTCTGGGCGCAGTAGATAAGCCAAAGGGCAATGCTGAGAATTGATAATGCTCTGATCCTGCAAGAAATCTGAGGTGTCTTCTGCAATCTGGACGTACAGGGACGTGCAGGTATGCCTCCTTGAGATCTAGAGTCACCAGCCAAGACTCCTTGCCCAACATGGGAAGAAGTTGCTGTAGGGTCAGCATTTTGAATTTTGGCACAATGAGAAATGTGTTTAGTGCGGACAAGTCAAGAATAGGCCTCCATTGGGTTTCTTTTCTTGGTACAAGGAATAGTCTGGAGTAAAACCCTTGGCCTTGTTCCATAGATGGTACCCTTTCTATTGCTTTCATCTGAAGTAAATTGTTGATTTGTCTTAAAGCCTCTGGCTTCTGGTTTGGTGGAAGGTTTGGCATTCCTCTCCTTCTTGGTAAAGTGTGGAAATGAAACCTGTATCTTTTGTCTATTGTTTGCAATGTCCATTTGTCTTTTGTAATGCAATGCCAGTTTTTTGAGAATAAAGCCAATTTTCCGCCCAAGGGTGCTTCCAGTTGCTCCCTTGTAGGCGAAATCAGAGTCAAGTCATTGTGTTTATCCTGTGGAAGTGGTTGTAGTTGCAGCTGTGGCAGCACTCCTCTGGTTGGCAGGTTGCCACTGGCGACCCCTGTAGGCACCCTTTGATTGACCTCTGCCTCTTGGGCATCTATTCCTGCCCCTCTGTGCTTTGCAGGTGTCTGGAAAGGACCAATTCTTTGAAGGCCAGTTTCTGCTGAACCTCGGAGGTTGGACCTGCAGAAAATCCTTAACTGTTTGCACAGATTTTGCTTTTTCTTCCACTTTCTTTAGAATCTCCTATGAAGGGGAGCCAAATAAACTTTGTTTCTCCATTGGAGCATCTAGGAGTTTTGCCTTGACATGGTCCGGCAAGGATTGCTCTTTTAGCCATGCATGTCTACGAATTACTGCCCCAGTCATAGCTGATCTAAATGAAGCTTCCAGTGCATCATAGCCACATTTTAAGAAATGGTTACTGACCTGTTGAGAGTTGTGTACCAAATCCTGAAGGGCCTTACGGTCTAAAGGTTCAGGAGAAGAAAGCTTTTTATTCAGCTGATCTAACAAATATTCCTGGTACTGTATCATATGGAATTGACAGTTTAAAGCCCTGGCAGAAAGAGTAGCAGATGTATAAACCCTTTTTCCCCATTTTCTAATGCTCTTGACTCCCTTTCAGAGGGTAGTGGGTTTTTGGCAGTGGCAGCTGCAACACCTTTCGGGCCCCGAGAAATAGTTTCTGGGTCTGCAGCATGGGCTTTATACAAGTGGAAGTGGAACTGAACCCTGTAGTATCTGTCAGGTTTGGCAGGGGCCGGTGGAAGTGAATCGGGGCAGAGCTGACATCATTATATGCATCATCAACTACAGTTAGCACAGGTGGTATGGCTAAAGGCCTATGCTGTGGCAAGTGTAAGAAAGTCCTTAGTCTTTTTCTAGAATCAGAGAAATCCTGACCCTGCCATTGAAAGTGTTCTCTCATAGAGTGTAAAGTTTCCCCAAAGGAAAATTCCTCTGGAGGGGAAGCAGAAGGGATAGAGTCTTCTGCATCTGAGTCCTCATAAGGTGAGTATGGCCCTTCCTGGTGGTCTGACAAATCAGATCCATCCAAGGAGTAGTCAGAGGAGAGAGGTTCAGGTGGTTCAGTCCTGGGCCTTTTGTCAGGAGGAGGTTGGGAGGCCCTGTCTGGGTGAGGTTGGGAACCCCTAATCAGAGATATAAGGTGCTCAGCAAGACTGAGAATCTGGGAACGAGAGGAAGGTCTCTGAGTAGTTGATTTTGCAGGTAAAGCTTTTGTAATTTTAGCTGCTTTAGCCCTGGAGAAAGCCTTAATAGACATAGAAACAGGGGTCCTAGCTGCCCCACGTGCAGGAGTGGAAATGTCCAAAGGAATGGTGTCGGACAAATCTTGTGTGCTTGCTTCTTCGGTAAGGATTTCTGTAGCCGACTCGGCCGGGGCCTCACTGGCCACGGTTGTCGGAGGTAAGATTTCGGCAGAAGGTAGAACCGAGGCCTCGGTTTCAGCCGAAACCGAGACACTCGCGGTAGGCCTAACCGTTTCAGCCGAAACCGCGGGCCGCGAGTGTCGGTCCTTTTCCTTGCGTTTTTTGGCTAAATGTGTAGTCGGAGTCTCCGACGGCATTTTATATGCAAAAGCGGATCCAAAAAACTCTTCTGCAAACTCCGACTGCCGTCTAAGAGTCCGTCGGTTGAAGGAGGCACAGGCTAAACAAGCTGATACGTCGTGGTCTGGGCCTAAGCACGGAAGGCAGTAGGAATGGAAATCCTTATGAGGTATTTGTTTCCCACAAGTTAAACAATTATTTACTTTGTCTGACATCGGCTGAGGCAAGAAAGAGTCCCCAACGGGGTACTTAGCTTTTTAGAAGTCTTCGGTAGCTGAATCTCTGGATCTGACCGACCGGCACTTGCGAACAGCTTCTGCTTCGGGCACCGCGCGGCAAGAAAGACTGAGGAAAATGGCGTCGGCTGATGCCTTTATACCCCAGCAGCTCTGACGTCGGGGAAGATGCGACATCAGCCGAGGCCAGACCCAGACTTTGGAATCCGGCCGACCGAAGGGCTGCCTGAGGCAGGACAACCCATATGTTATGACTGCAGATGCATTCTTGAAGGACATCACATACTGAACTACTCCTAACTAAAAAGTACGTTTAGATGTTTCATAAAATTAGAATCATCATTTATCAAAAAATTGATTACAATTTTTACATACTATTAATACATAATCCTTATAGTATAACATTTCAACATCTAACTAAAAAGTCTATATGTATATATGAATGAAAACCCCATACAAACAAACTATTTCACGTTTGAAAAAATATACATTATAAAACTGAAATTCATTTTAAAATACAACATTAAATCAACATGAAGACAAGACACTTTAGATTCCTAAATATGTTTACAACTTTGTAGAATGAAGTCTTAAAATCTTAGTTACAGAGACATGATCATTAAGTCCTTGTTCACTGTTTGCATTTAACCTAAGTGGCCAAACTAACTCATGATATTCTAGTCACATGCCCCAACCCTGGGGTCAAACTCAACTTTCACAAGAATAAAAAACCTCGACATTTTAGCAAACTGTGGTAGGTATACATATATAATGAGTTATTCAAATTCCTATGTTTGATGCCATAACAATGTTAATATATACAGTCTTTCAACTGTCATTCAGTCTTACCTACATAGAAACTTTTACATGTTTTATATATATATATATATATATATATACATACACATACATACAGTATATATACTATATATATATATATATATATATATATATATATATATATATATATATACACACACACACACACACACACACACACACACACACACACACACACACATACAGACATGTGGCTGAATATATGAAACAGAATAAAAAACAGAATGAAATCAAAAGAATACAACAATAATAAAGAGGAAGGGAACACTCTAAAGGGATCTAATCTGAGTGTGGAAGCTGTAATCCAACAATGCAGGCTGCTTAGTAGATTCAACTGTGTGATTCCTACAGCTGGCGCTAAAAGAACAACTGACTTCCTGTGACAGAGGTTAGGCTTCCCCTGAAGGAGGTGGCTTAGCTGCTCTCCTATCACAGAGGGTCAGAGGAGGGAATTCGTACCTCTGGAAAGCAACAGTGTGGGTTTGTGTAGGCAAAAAACCCATAAATCATTGAAGGTGAATGATGAACATCTAAAAAAATCCAGACTTAAAAAAATTTAAAAAATTAATGTAATTTCAAAAATAGTTATACTCCCTTGGCACAAAACAATTAGAAGCTTTTATAAATTTTCAGAAATTTCTAAGTTAATAAAGGCATTAGTTAAGGCTACTTATGGCACTATTACAAACATCACAGCAAAGTTGCATCTATGCAAACAGAAGTGCTGCAAAACAAAATAAGAAGTTATGTACCTACCATAACGTTCCATGTTAGTTGTCTTCTCTCGCCTTCTTTCTTGCTGGATGGGTTCGGAGCCGAACCTCAGCTCCGACTCGGCACTTGCTAAGCTCAAGAGCTAATTTTACCAGCTCGAGGCAACCCTATATCCCATGATGCAAGGCGGAGACTACCCAGATCTCGTTTGGTAGCTAAGGAAGTTATGGAATATAGTCTTCCAACTGTAGAGGAGGAAGAAAAAGTAACAGTACTAAAAATGACAATCATAATCATCATAACCCTCTGAAAGGGATCAATCTAATCTAGTGACACTAGAAGCTGATTAGCTAGAAAAAGGATAAAGCCTCTTAAGAGAAGAGGCATAATCTTCTCGGTCTGACCAGGCTAGGGGGATGGAGGGCGGGATGCAAGAAAGAAGGCGAGAGAAGACAACTAACATGGAACGTTATGGTAGGTACATAACTTCTTAATGTTAAGTTATCAATCTCGCCTTCATTCTTGCTGGATGGGACCGCGTCCTTGGCACCTCTATCCTGGGTTGCTCAATGGAACAGACTCTTGAGAACGGTGGAACCAAAATTCGCTCTGTCTCTGGAGGCCAAGTCTAATTTGTAATGTGAAACAAAGGTATGAGGAGAGGCCCATGTGGCTGCTGCACAAATAGTATCTATTGGAAGTCTAGCCTGAAAAGCTGTAGATGCAGCTAGAGCTCTGGTAGAATGGACTTTTGGCCTAGAAATCAACTCTTTGCCTCTGAGCTGATAAATGTAAGTAATCACAGAAGACAGCCATCTAGATAAAGTCACCTTGGAAACTGGAAGGCCTTTTCTGTTCTCTGCATAGGATAGAAACAGTTGATCAGATTTCCTAAAATGTTTAGTTTTGTCTAGATAATATCTGAGTTGGCGGTGAACATCAAGACAATGTAATTTTTGTTCCGCTCTATCAGAATAATTTGGGAAAAAAACTGGAAGATCAATGGATTGATTTAAGTTCGTCTGCGATGCCACTTTGGGTAAGAAAGACGGATTAGTCCTTAGAGATACCCTGTCTTTGTGGAAGATTAAGTAGGGAGGACGAATGCAGAGAGCATGAAGCTCAGATACTCTCCTGGCAGAAGTAATGGCGACTAGAAAGAGCGTCTTCCAAGAAAGAAATTTCAATGAACAGGCAGCCGCAGGTTCGAAAGGGGGGGAGAATCAAGGATGTTAAAATTAAATTTAGATCCCACTGTGGTGGGGAGTCTCTAATCAGAGGTTTAAGTAAAAAGATACCTCGAAGGAATGCCTTGCAAAGTTTATGTGACATAATGTTGTGGTCCAAAAAGCCTATATGAAAATTCAAAATGGCTGCCAGCTGAACTTTTACTGTGGAGGAAGAGGATCCTGAATGAAAAATCTCAGCTAGGAAGTCCAAGACCGAATGAATCGGAGCAGTATAGGGGTCTATATTCCTAGCTTTTGCCCAGAAGGAGAAACGTTGCCATTTACTAGTGTAAATCCTTCTGGTAGAAGATTTAAGGGAAGCTACTATGATATCCCGGACGGGATTAGAAATCATAGGAAGCCTGGCTAAGGATGGAAGTAGAGCAACCAAGCAGTGAGGTTGAGAGAAGGTATGGATTGGTGCAGCTGCCCCGACTGGTGGGTCAGAAGATCTGGAACCGGGTCCAGATGCCATGGCTGTACCAAGAGATAACGATGTAGGAACGGAAACCATATCTGTCGAGGCCAATAAGGGGCAATGAGAATCAACTTAGCTCTCAAGGCGGTTGCTTTCTGAATTACTTGAGGTATCGGAGGAAAGGGGGGAAAGGCATAAAGAAGTCCCCGGGGCCAATCTTGGGTTAGAGCGTCTCTGGGGGGATGGCCTGGAAGGGGGAAGAGAGAGAGAAGAAGTCTGGGCATGTGCTGTTTTGAGGTGTAGCAAAAAGGTCGCAGCAAAGAAGGCCCCACTCCTGAAAAATCTCTTCCGTCACTGATTGTTTGAGAGACCACTCGTGAGGCATGAGAATAGCTCTGCTCAACCTGTCCGCTATGATGTTGGATTTCCCGGGGATATGCGTTGCTATCAGAAACCGCTGAGAAGAGATTGCCCACTGCCAAAGTCTGAGAGCCTCTTGACACAGTGGATAGGACTTGGTTCCGCCCTGTTTGTTGATATACCACACTACGGACATATTGTCCGTCTGGACTGCAATAGTTCCCAGGGTAAGAGAGTCGTTGAGGGCTTGCAACGTTAAAAGCACTGCTCTCATCTCTAGGACATTTATGTGCAGATGGTATTCGAAAGGTTGCCAAGTGCCATGGACCATCCTGCCCTGATAATGCCCCCCCCCACCCGATCAGGGAGGAGTCCGATGGAACCGTGGCGACCTGGGCAGGAGGAACAAAGGGTCTGCCCTGATGGACTTGAGGGGACGATATCCACCAGGTCAGATGCCTTTTGCAAGTTGGAGTTATTGTGATCCTGTGATGCATGGGAAGTTGTTGAAAGGACCAATGGGCGAATAGCATCCATTGTAGAAGACGCATGTAAAAATGGGCAAAGGGAAGAAGTGTTATGGCGGCCGCCATAAGACCCAATACTTTCAGAGCAAATCTGGCCTGAATTTTGCAGCTGAGAAGAATCACCTGGACGTGACTTTGAATGTCCAAGATCCTTTGGTCTGTTAACTTTGCTGAAAGTTGTACGGTGTCCAATTTTGCGCCTATAAAAGTAATAGATTGACAAGGCGACAAGGCAGATTTTTCGAACTTTATAGAAATCCCTAGCCCTCTGCAAATGTGAATGGTGTAATCTCTGGCTTGGAGAAGTTGATGCCTGGTGGTGGCAGTGAGGAGCCAGTCGTCTAAATATGGAAACACCTGAAATCCTTGACGTCTCAGGTGAGCCGTAACCGCTGCCATACATTTGGTGAACACTCTGGGGGCTGTAGTGAGTCCAAAGGGCAGGGCCCTGAATTGGAAGTGACTGGTCCCCAGCCGAAAGCGGAGAAATCTTCTGGAGCGCCTGTGAATTTTTATGTGATAGTACGCATCCTGAAGATCTACCGAGCACATCCAATTGTCCTTGCCCAGAAAGGGTAGAATGGACTGAAGCGTGACCATCCGGAATCTTGTTTTCTTTACAAACTTGTTTAGTTTGCTCAGATCTAATACTGGTCTCCAGTCCCCTGTCTTTTTTGGTACTAAAAAGAACTTTGAGTAGATTCCGGATCCTATTTGGTCTGCTGGGACTGGCTGGATGTCTCTTTTTGCTAGCAGTTTTGATATCTCTGGTACTGCTAAGTTCCCTTAGACTGGGTGGAACGTCTGGAAGGGTTCCCTTTTGTTGATTTGGGGATTGAATAAAGGGAATTTTGTAACCCTCGGATATAATCGACTGTACCCATTTGTCTTGAGAAAGGGAAAGCCAGGCTATTGGGTACAGCGATAATCTTCCCCAGACTGCCTCCGAAGATGGACAATCGGGCAACATCTCAGGGATGCTGCAAGGGTTTGTCAGAAAGAGGCTCTCTGCTACCCTGATTCTGCGGACCCCCTCTGCCCCTAGGGCGGCGTCTATTGTTGTTACCCCCTCTGCCTCTGGGGGTAAACTGACCTCGTGCATCAGGCGTGACTCCTTGAGATTTGCGTTACCACATTTTCCCTCCCTTCTGACCTTTTGGGTAAGGTCTTGAAGGGGTGGAGAAACGGACTCCTATGGTAGAAAGAGTCTTGCCATCTTGTTCGTATCTAGTCAAAGTGTCTTTCACTTGAGGTCCAAACAAGGTCGAACCATCAAAGGGGGAGTTTGTGAAGGACGCCTTGAAGGGGTCTGCAAAATTACAAAGCTGCATCCAGGACTGACGCCTTAAAGCCACTCCTGTGCCTGCGGCCCTACTCGCTCCATCGGCTGCATAAGAAATGAGCCGCATGGAGGAGTTAACAATGGAGTTTAGGATTCCTAGCTGTGAGCTAATCTTATCCTGAGACCCAGAAGCTGACGGATCCTGTAAAACTTCTCCCAACTCTTTAAGAACATCTCTTTGAAGGCAGGTGAAGTGACACAAGTAGTTCAGCGATCGCATGGCAAAGGTCGCTGAAGAAAAAATCCACTTGCCGTACCTGTCCATAGTCCTAGAATCCTTGTTAGGAGAATGGACAGGTACTGAAGGATCAGCTAGTTCCTTCTTGGTGGCTGCAGCCACCACCATGGCATCAACCGGGACACCTTTTGTCAAATATTGCCTATCAGGTGGGGCCGTAATGAATTTAGAAGGCCTCCTAGGAATAGGTTCCACCAAATCCGGGGCCATCCATGCCTTCCGAGCCACCACGTCCATAAGAGGGTCGAAAGGCGGAGACACCCAGGAGGTGGAGGGTCGAGATCCGAACACCTCCAGGTATACTGACTCGTCCTCGGAAGGATTAAGGGAAGGCCAGTTCCCCCTCTGCTTAAGGAGTTCAAGGATGTCTGAGAAAGAGACATCCTCAGAGGAAGACCTTGGGGATCCCTCCGACTCATCAAAGTCAGTATCAGATGTAATACACTCGGGGGAGTCTAGATGTTTCCTCTTACATGTCCTCTTACGCGGAAGTTCACCTGATGG
This sequence comes from Protopterus annectens, assembly GCF_019279795.1. Taxonomy (NCBI): domain Eukaryota; kingdom Metazoa; phylum Chordata; order Ceratodontiformes; family Protopteridae; genus Protopterus; species Protopterus annectens. The sequence goes on from NC_056726.1 coordinate 1,222,201,627, forward strand.
ATCAGGAGAAGCTTCGGAAGAGGAAGATATTCCCAATGGGGAAACCTGAGGCATTGGATCTCTGGGTCCGGGAGCAAGAGAGTGGGAAGAGACGTCAGCAGGCACTGTAGTGGGAGGAGCTGATGGAACTGACCGTTGACTACGCCCAGGGGCTAGTACACTCCTCATCACCTCGAAGGCTCCCCCATCAGAGAGACCAGAAGGTTCCCGCTCCGAAGAGATAGGAACTCCAGGCCTCACCGAGAGGGAAGTCTCCGAGGCAGATGTCGGGGCTGAGCTCACCAACGCCGAAGCCCCAAGAGGGAGAACGGGGTCGGACAAGGGTCCGATGACACTCGCCCCCTCTAAGCCGACGAGAGAGACCAGACGCTCGGATCCCTCCAACGAAGGCCTCAAGGAGGAAATCGGAGCGGAGGATGACGGAGCCGAAAGGGGTGGTATCGGCTCTGAAGCTACAACAGTCACGGCTCCGAGGAGCTCCGGCTCCGAGCTCTGCAAAAGAGTCAAAGGAGGAATGTTAGGTGGGTGTGAAATAGCTACCGTCTGTTGAGACGGGCTATGGAGCATTTGGACCAATGCCTGAGACTTTAATAGTCTACTCACCACTCTCTCGAGGTCGTGATCAGACAGCCTGGACGACCGAGAAGAACGGCTCCGATGGCTCCGCTCCGAGAGCAGGGGTGATCTCGGGCAACGATCGATTCCAATGAGGGGGATCGAGATCTCTTTTTAGAGACAGGTGGAGCCGAAGGAGCCGAGGATACGTCGGCTCCAGCCGGAGCCGACACTGAGTGTCCAGATCTGGCAGTATCAGCGCCGGATGGAGCCAATACTGTGACTTCTAAAATGGAAGGATCGGCTCCGGCCAGAGCCAATCTCAACACTGAAGAAGCAGAACCAGTAGCCGACGGCTTGGGATTTGCAGCCGAAGGCTTGACAGGTTTCGAGGGCTTCCCGGAGCCGACTTAGTCGGGGAGCTCTCAGGCTTTAATAAGCCCCTCAATATTAATTTATTTCTGCGCTCCTGCAGGACTCTTGGGCTGAAGGCATGACAGATAGCACAATAGTCCTGCAGGTGCAGAGTTCCCAGGCAGTAAACACAAGAAATGTGACCGTCTGTCAAAGACATCTTCTGACAGCAGGGGTCACACTTCTTGAAGCCTGAGACCTTTGTGTCCTTCGACATAGCTGTGTCGAGGAAACACAAGTGACAAAGAAAAACACAGACACACACACACAAATAACCCCCAATCCAATAATCTAAACTAAAACAGGGATACAACACACTCAAACACACACAAAATCCCTGACAGGAAAAATTAGGAAAGGGGAAGGCCTAAGGCCTAACCTAGGGAAGGGGATAAATAACCCAAAGGGGAAGACTAACGGGAATAGGGTTAAAATAAACGTTAAGATTCACAAAACAACTAAGGTTATGAAATTTAAAAGGGGTGAGACTAAAAGTCTTAATATGAAGAAAACTTACCTAGAGCTGGTAAAAGAGGCACCTCGTAAGCGAAGCGGCAAACGAGATCTGGGTAGTCTCCGCCTTGCATCATGGGATCTAGGGTTGCCTCGAGCTGGTAAAATTAGCTCTCGAGCTTAGCAAGTGCCGAGTTGGAGCCGAGGATCGGCTCCGAACCCATCCAGCAAGAATGAAGGCAAGATTGACAACTTAACATTGGCCTTTAATTACTTGCAGGCAACAAAGGGGGATATGAGAGGTATAACTGGATCATAATGCTGCACAGTCCATATAATAGTGACTTGATTAAAAAAAAATTCTATATGTCACACAAAATGTGAAAAAAAATTACTCAACCCAGCTATAAAGATTATTGATTTAAATTATTTAAATTTAAATTTTTTATGAAGACATGCGTCTGGAGCATTTCTCCCCGGGCCTCTGCTGAAAACTGGCTTTGTTTCAAGTTGGGCTTTCCTGATTAACAAATGTTAAATAAATAAAAATAAATAAAATGGCTAGGCAGTTTATTTTTCCAACAAACTAATACAATTTGTTACACTCCAATCAAACATGCAGCCTACTGGTCTTAACTCAGAATGAAAAACACATTTAGCTAAGTGTGCCAGTAATGTAGCTGCTTCGGATATAGGCAGTAAGTTAAAACGGTTGCAGCATCCTGTTAAAGTCCAGTTACTAAGAAAATCTTTTTAGTTTATGCTATCTGATAGTATAAACAAACAGTTAAAAAGACTGAAATATTTACTTTATTTATTTTTCATACAGTTTAAAGTTATTAGTATCATCAGTCATACATTGCTTCTTGTCCTGTTACATGTCTGAGTACTGATGTGCATGTGTGTGTGTGTGTGTGTGTGTGTGTGTGTGTGTGTGCGTGTGCATGTGTGTGTGTGTATTTGTACACACAAACACACATGCACATACAAAAATACATTCCTTTGCAGACAAGCACATATACACACATACATACACAGACTTGGGAGAATATTTCATCTTGCAGATCAAAGCAATCAAATTATCACATTCATGGCACATTCCATAAGTCACTATACTGTGCAGAACTTAACTTCTGTAAACATCTACTCTAATGGAAGTGCATTAGACCATAACACACATGAACACTTTGATAATTTCTGGAGCTGCAGTCGACTGGACTTGCTTACCTAAATTTTCAATTATCCAAAGCTAAAGGAAACTAGCAAAAGCCATCCACAACAGACTAGTCAAATTAATTAAATTTGAAGACAGGGGACCAAGGCTCTCCGCCTCTTACATAGGGATATCTGACAGTAATCAACCAAACACTGCTGTAACTCACGGAAGAAAATAATTCAAACTATGTTTTGTTATTAGGGAAAAGGACTGATTTTAGTAAAGAGCTACTTCATCAGTTTTCAATCTTTTTAACAATACATTGATATTCAATCAAATTATTATCGAGTCTCATGGGCTAAGACAACAAAGAGAATGGACATTTGATAATCAGCATATTAACCAAAAAATATTTCGGGGTGTGGAATATTTTGAGACAATTTCAAGTTGTTTTGGAATATAAAATTGATGAAGGTAAAACAAAGACTATAGCAGTAAAAAAGCTGTACAGCTACAGATGAAATGGTTCTGTATTACCTGTATTTAGGGGGACATGATAAAAATGAAGTTTTTAAGTATATGGATTTAAAAGGATTCTGGTATGGCGACTAAGGATATGCAGAAAGAGGGTAAACAAAAAATACAAACATTGAGAAGTTGGAAGCTTTTGATTATTAACAGGGATAATAAGACAAAAGATCCAATTCTAAAGGACTTGGTCTCAGTGTAAGAGACTTACTCTTGTGTAAGCCTGGCTTGTTAAATAGACCTTACAATGACAGCAAGTCTTTTGGAATCGGGCACATAAATAATAAGGTCTTACTAAGTTTAACGCTATTGGCTGCCAAAAAAGCAATTACTAATTACTAGAAAATGGAAATAAAAATCTAAACCAGCTATAAGTGAAATATTGAATAATATAAAAGACATAAAAGAATTTGAGACGAGATCTTTATAAAAGGGAAGAAGCAAGTTCATACCACTCAACCTCAAAGTGCAACAAATCTGGGCAAAGACAAAAATAATAGGGGACAAAGTCTCAAAACCAGGGACAGAGTTTAAATATTCCTTTTATTAACTTAGAAAGTTGCTATAATAACAGGTTTAGCATTAGCATACATTTTTCAAAGGATAGGAAGTCTGAATCTCAGATACATGTCATTTGTCAATTTCAATTCTCAATGATTTGCCAGATAAACACAAATTTTATGAGGAGCAGAACAAAAATATGAGACACAAATCTTGATATTCTGTGAAAATCTGGACAGTTAAAGGTATGAGCAAGTTACTTATAAATAAATTAAAATTTTGGGAACAATAAACACTTATGTTCAGAAGGAGAAATTAAGTTTAAGGGAAGGCAAGAAATGAGCACGTTATATAATGCTGGACTGAATAAGAATTGTTAAAACTCAAACATGTATACTGTATGAAAACAACAATGAAAGTGTTACTATGGCTTGTTTTATTCAATATTAATACACACATGCCTATGTGTTTGTTTAAAATGAGATATAATAAAAGGTGTTGAAAAATTAAGCAATGCAATAAACCTAAAAGCTACTGTTATTTGCCATCCCTAGATCTTTGAAATGACAAATTTCAGTCAGTCATAACAAAGCAAAGAACTTTAACAATCTGCTCATGTGGAGGAGGAAGAGTCTAGATTTTTTACTAAGACAAAGTGATGCAGTGTGAGGGTACAGACAATGACGGAGTTAAACAAGGCTCCTGAAGTAGGCTGCTAAGTCTTGACACCTAAGAAAAAGTGAATGTGATGGTCTGGATCTTGTGAAGAAGTACAATTTGGCCGTCCAAGAAAAACCTCTAATTGAACTAGTTTGCTTTGTTAAAGCTGTAAAATGAATTCTGACAAGGTTAGGAGAAAATTTGTTACCATAACAAATTTGGGTAATTTAGGAACAGAAATAAAAGCAGTACGATTCCAGATGCTGTGTAAGGCACCTGTGTCACACATTACTGTTTTATCTAAATGTGGGGCAGGGGTGACGGCATGGTTCCTTACATCTAGTCCGAGTCATATAAACAGAACTGGAAAATGGATTATGAGAGATATCATGCAAAGCTGTCAACAAGATCACATCAGTATGTTTGGCCCAATGACAGCCAATGTTTGGTGTAACACATTACATTTTAATAAGATGCCGTTAGAGTTATTCAGCAGCAAGACAAGCACAGGCTAACAAGTCATAGTGAAAAACATATTTTACAGGTTTAAGATGCAGTTTCTCTCTAAGAAGTTTGGCCATTCTTCCTGCACATATTTTACTGTGGGGAAACTGCATGTAATAAATCACAAAGACAGAAGTGCAGTTCACAAAATGTTATAGGTCACATTTATCTTAACTGCATATTTCAATACGTTCTGTGGTATATAAGCAATTGCACCACTTTGTGATCTTGGAAACTAAAAAAATGATAGGCTAGATTTGTCAACGAGGTACTGTTTTCAATCAAAACAAAAGTGTATCTTAAAAATGTTAATGCCAGAATGTAAATACAAAAAAATACAGAAACATGCCTTTGATGCTGGTATGTAAAACATAAATCCACAACTGATGATAGTCTTAACTTGAAAAAAATGAAGCATATATGTAATTCTCAGCTTGTGTGGTTTAACATAAAACTTAAAGAAAGCTATGCCATCACAAGGATTTAACCCAGCTTCCTACTAAAGGTATTCAATGTCAAGTATCACCTATTTTTTCAACACTTACAAGGAAAACCATACATTTATTTATTTATTTGACATTTGTTAACCAGGATAGTCCAACTGGGTCACATAACCCATTTTTAGTGGCGGGCCGGGGAGAAAAGCTCCTCATTTAGACATCTAGGTACATATGAACAGATCGATTACAATTTTTACAACAAAAATGTTCGTTAAGACTTTACATAATACACTGCAGATAGGTCAAAGTTGAGAGCAAAGGTCCACAGCTGCTTAGTGTTTTGTTTAACTTCTAAAACATTACTATGTATTACTGACAGCAGATTACTTGAGGAAAAAATCGTTAATGTACTTAGCATATTAATCATAAGTGGCTAACACTAAACCATACGAGATCATATAGACAGCTTTCTTTGGAGAAAAAAACAAGAAACAGAGAAAAATATGGGTATGATGCCATCATGTGCAAAACAGTTCTTTAAAAGAAAAATTTCTTCCAACACTGCTATACTGTAAAACTCCAGTGCTATTAATCATCAGCAGTACTTAAGTTCAGGAATGTGTACAAGAATCTTTTCGCAAAACAAGTCAGCTGTACTTTTACACAGATACATTCTTGATGCAAAGTTGACTATCCAAACATTTTCAAATTCCTAGGCTTTGATGCGGCTTGGTCTTAATTACAGTAATTGTTCTTTCCTGTTCTCATATTGTACTATGCAATGCATTATATGTAAAATTAGAGACTTGTTATCCTAGCTTGTCAAATCTATTTCTTTAGATAACATGGCCCATCAAGTCTGATTTTTTTAATTCTACCTGTTTGTTGACTGATTAGACAAACTGCTCCTTTTCAGGGGTGACCTGGAAACCTTGCCTTGTTCAAAGACTTGAGAAGAATCACAAAATAGGCAAATAAAAGTGGAAGGAATGAAACCTTGTATCCTGGGCACAGGAAGCAACTTATTAACAACTTTAGTCCTCTGTGCTAACTTTCAGACAGTTTAGGATGTGGAGCCATGACAGGATGAAAAAAGGAGGGGCATAGACATCAGACACACACACACACACACACACACACACACACACACACACACACACACACACACACACAAATGAACAGGGAAACAACCTACCCAAGCTGAGACTTCAGAGAAGGAATGACCATGAAATAAACAGAATTATAGACAAAAAAAAAAAAACAGAAGACAACATAGGCAGAAGACACAGGTTCTAAAAGAAGCAGATACCAAGAACAGAAGCAAAGCTATGAGCACAGAGACCAAGTGAGAAAAAGAGAAGCTGCTATACACTTATCTAAGGATTTGGTATGCACCGAGCTAGACAGCAGAAGGATTGCAAAATATATCTGCTTAGACTCATAATAATGGGTGGCAGGTCCACTAAAAAGGAAGGAAAACTGTTAAAAAACTGAAATATTAAGGAACAAGTGAAAGCTGGGGCAGATAAAAGTTTGGTGTAAAAGAAAAATTACTTTATGGCAGCTTCCACTAAATAAAAGCAAAATGCTTGCTACCCTACCTCAAGTGGCCCATAATGTGGAAACGATGAAGGAAACACTCAGGACCCAGCAGGCTGAAGTATGGAAGATGAATGAGAAATGCACGACACAGAAAGATTAGTAATCCATGTTGTAATGGAAAATTACAAGTGATTGCAGCATCTGGAAAAACTAGTCCGCAAATAAAATACGAAAATAGAAGATGTACACAGTAGAGCAAGGAGAAAAATGTGAAAATTATAGGAATCCAGGAAAAATCTCAACCAGAATTGGATCGACTGGTGCTGGAACTGCCAGACACAAAATCCCAACCCCTCAGAGGCTAAATTAGCCTTTAAAAAAGAGGATCTGGAGTAGGGAAGCTAGTGGAAGCAAAGGGAACCAGCCATGTCACATGCAAGCATGTATACATGGTTTCAGCCCGAAAGAAGAAATCTTACAACAGGACAGAACCCTCAGAATGATCCCCTTCAAAGACTGCTATATTAAAATAGTTTAAGATTTTTATAAGATAATGTACTGTACAAAAATCAGAAGGTGACAGTTGATCTGATGGTCTTATATAAAAACCCAGGAAGTCCAAGCAAATTTGTTTTATTATTTCCTTCAAAAAGATGGAATGTGAGAGTGAAACATGGGCACAGAAAAGACATCCCATGAGAAGATGGATGCAAAAATATGCTAAGCAAGTGGCACATTAAGCATAAATGTGTATTCGTGCACATCTACGTGTTTAAGCTGCAAACTCTTTCTTAAATGCCAGTACTGGGTTTGAGTAAAATGCCAAGAGTTAGGGCAATCTGTGCACAGGGAAAAGTCAGTCAAGAACAGTAATTAGAGAAATAGAAAGCAGGCAAGGATAGTAAAGAAGCAAATAACTACAAGGGAAGGAAAAGGAGAGGGACCCAGTCCAGGGGCACTCTTATGAACATCATGCCAGCTAGGGGCAAGACCAAAGGCTTGGAAGATGGGATGGACTACTCACAGGCAGCTGTCCAAGACATTAGGTCTAGCCTAGCCCAGGGGGGGTACACAGCTATACTGTGTATAGAATCTTTTCTCCTCTGTTTTTAGGATCTGGATACAAAAAAAGGGAGATCGCTGGCTTGATTCAAAGTAAACTATGAAACAACTTTGGGTATAGAAGAGAGGTTTGTGCACAAAGTGACCTCATCTCTATGGAAAACAGATAGGGCTCTCCCACCATGAGAGCTTGTAATTCAGACGCTCTTCTTGTAGACGTCAGAATAATAAGAAAAGCATTTTCCAAGCAAAAAACCTTAGATCAGCTTGATTGGCAGGTTCAGAAGGTGATATGGATAGTTTTTCTCACACAAAATTGAAGTCCCAAGGAGGAAGAACCAGTCTAAGTGGAGGTCACAAGGTGTACAACTCCTTTTAAAAACTGTTTACCAATAAACAGAAAAGAAAGGGCAAGCTCAGTGGGCAGACATGCAGAAATGGCTGTAAGATGAACCTTTATGGAAGCATAAGATAGACCAGAGGATAGCAAGTCACACAAATACTGACACACTGGTGGTACATAGGCCCTGTTGGATCCATGGTTATGTGGTTGGGTACCAACTACAAAATATCTTCCATTTGCGTATATAAGATTTTCTAGTAGCAGGTTTTCTTGCCTCCTTCAGTACCTCCTGCACTTCCTCATTAAATAGGTGCCTTCAAGCTATTAAAACTGACCCATCCAGGCAGTCAGGTGAAGTTGTTTGATGTTGCGGAGTATCATACTCCCCCTGTCCTGTGTAAGTAGATCCAATCTTTAAGGAAGCTTGTGGTACCATTGGCCAATTCCATTTGATGGGAAAACCCATTTTGCCTGGGGCAAAAGGGAGTTACCACAATGACTTTTTGAGGTATTCTTCTCAAAATTACCCTGGATATCAAAAAGGATGAAAATGCATACAGCAGTATCACCGACCAGGGGAATGAAAGCGCATATGTCTTCCAAGACTGCTCACAGGGTGTTCTAGAACAGAATCTGTTTAGTTATCTGCTTTAAAAGAAGGCAAATAGATCTACTTGAGGTGTTCCCCACATCTGGATCAACTCTAGGAAGATCTCTGAGTTTCCACTAGTGACGGTCTGCCCAGATCGGTTCATCAGGTCTGCCACTGTTTTGCTCTGACAGTATGCAAGAAGTTTGAAGAGATAAGGAGTGCTGAAGAGCTAACTCAAGTCATTAATGACAGTCAGCACACAGGGTACAACTTAGTCCCTTGTTTTATGTACCACATGATTTTGATATTGTCTGTAAGGGACCTGGTCCAATAACGATATACAGACTTTACAGCATGAATCACTTATAACATTTCTTTTATACTGATGTATTCTGATGTATCTGAATTATCCACCACTGAAACTCCTCCACAATTAAAAGCTGAGGAACTCGTTTGCACAGACTCTATTGGGTTGGGTGGAGAAAAAGGAAGACCAGGATTTTGTACCATTTGATCTCTCTACCAATGCAGTTCTGACTTGATGAATCCCATGATTGGAATCTGATACTCCAAAGGATGAGAATGTTGGGTCTTCGTTTTTATTAATTATTTTTTTTTAGGTTCCAATGTATCTTTCTCATGTAATCCGGCAAAGGGAATCATGAGAACCATGGAAGCAGTAGGCCTAAGATGAAAAATTCTCAAGCCATAGCTTGAGACTGATGAGACAACTTCAGAAATATTTCCAGATAAAAATCCACCTTCTCTTGAGGAAGTAAAGCCTTTCGAGACACAGCATCTATAAGGCAACCTGGAAATGTGTGAGTGCAAAAGGATGGGTTTTTACAGATATATCTGGAATCCCACAATTTGCAGGAGGGAGGATTCCTTTGCTAGACATACCAGACAGCTAGGAAAAGACTCTGCACAACTAAGCAAGTTGTCTAAATTTGGAAAAAGAGAAGGTGGTGGTTTTTCCCATCCTGGGCAAGTGGCCTCTTTCTTCTCTACCCTAAATGGACCTTCAGAGGGTTCCTCCTGCATCTAAATAGGATGTGAGGTTATGACTGGCTCCATATCCATAATGGCCAGCAAGGCTACGCAACAGGGATTCAATGAAAATAGTATGTGGTCTGAGGACTCAGCAACAGCCACTGCAACATCAGCTTCCAACATCTGAGGCACTGAACTCATACTACAGATAAGGGCTCATGATTTAACTGCTTTTTCTTCTCAGGTATGTTGGAGGAATGAACAGCAGGACCAGGTTAAGTATCCCTGATGCAGCCAAGAAAGAAGCCTGACTGCCGAGTCAAAAAGGCTAGGACGAGTCCAGTTGGAAGGTAAATTATTTGTTCTCATAAGCAGCACACAAACCTTCCCTAAACTTTCAAATTCCAACACACAGTAATGCAAGTAGTACACAATGAAATCCTATACAAATACAGAATACTAGATAGCAAACTGTTAGAAATAATTAAAATAAATTAGGTGGGCAGCCCCAAAGTTTACATAAGCATTTGAAGAAAAAAAAAGTTTCCTGCCCAAAATACAAAACTCAGATATTAAAAACTCAAAGTAGTTTAAAGATCTGTGTAAAATAAGCATGTACAGCTTAAATTACAAACTTACACTGGATACCTAGAAAGCAATTCCTAGACTAAAATAATGGTAATCGAGAAATGTCTACTGACGTTCCTGAAAAGCTGGTATTCTTAAAATGATTACCAAAATTCTGACAAACCTATGTAAAAAATTAAAAATGACACATAAATTCAATAAAAAATAGTGTGGAAGTCATCCCCTAAAGGGGGTTATCTGTCTGACAAGAAGCTGTAGGCCGAGTGGTATTCCTGTAGAGCCTCACAGATGAATCTGCACCAGGCAGGAAGAAAAGTCCTGAAGATTGTTTGTCACTATGGCAATTTATATATCTGCCTCTAAAGAGGGTTCGGACTATAGACAATTACACATATTACGTGGAAGGGGATTTAAGATTTAGGAAGCTGGTTGGTTGCTGTACCCTGGTAGGATACAACTCATAGCCTACTGCAGCACTGACAATAATGAACACAATTCTGTATGAGGTTCAAAACATCAACATACATGGAAAGTATCTGGTAAGACCTCCCAGCAGTAGTGATCACAGCAAAAACAGAGAATTAACAGAGAGAAGATAGGGTGATAGTGGACCAGTTAGAAACAGAAAAACAAAGAGGGAAACTGACCTTGAGAGAAACAGATAAACACTAGAGAACAACAAAATCTGCACTACAGAGATAAGAAAACAATGGTGGTATAGAATAAAAATATGTGGAGAGAAAAGGATGAATATGAGGGGAGAAGGCTGGGAAAAGTCTGCAGGACAGAGAAATGGTGGTAAAGACAGAACTTCAGTACAGGGCAACTACAGCAGCAGTGGTGGAATTATGGTAATGGAAAGATTTGTTTTTGGCAACAGGGGAAGAAGAAGGAAACGTCTGAGGGGAAGAAGAAGGGAATGTCTGAGGGGAAGAAGAAGGGAAAGTCTGAGGGGAAGAAGGGAATGTCTGAGGTTCATAGGTTAGTACTAAGCTAACTGCCCTTGCAAGCCATTTTAAGCCTAGCCAATTATCCCTTGTGAGACTCAAACCCTACACTTTTGTGTTTGTAAGGCAAACACTTTAACCATTAGGCCACCCTCCCAACCCTGGGGAAGAAGGGAATGTCTGAGGGGAAGAACAAGGAAATGTCTGAGGGGAAGAAGAAGGGAATGTCTGTTGAAGAAACACAAAGGAAACAGATGGACCAAGGAAATCTCAAGCATAAATGGTAACAGCAGAGAAAATAATTTACGCAAAGAGATCAGAGAGCCATTTAAAGAGAATTATCAAGTAATCTATGTAAGGCAGGATCCTGAGGAAGGAAAAGCATAGGAGTAGAGATCAGGGTAAATGCACATAAACACAGACAGGAACTAAAGGAGAAATACAAAGATAACCACAGGAATAAAAGAGGCACCACAGAAATTTATAGAGTGGATTCCCCATGGAATTCTACAAATATGGAGGAGAAATGTTATTTGACAAGGACACCTTATTTCTCAATTATCCCTCATCAACTAGACCAAATATTAAGACCTTGCCTCTAGATTAAGTAGTCAGTTACATCAATACAACGTTTCTCAACATTCTTAACCTTCTTGTTCCCATTCATAGAAAAATAATTAAATCAAGCCCTGCACCTTGGTTAACCAAACAACTTGCATTACAAAAGGATAAAACCTGGAAAGAATGGCACTGCTATAAAACACATACAAGCATACAGACTTTTAGCCAATGTAAAAATAGTGCTAATAAATTAAATCAATCAATCTTATTATGTCACAACACACACACACACATATATATATATATATATATATATATATATATGGGTCTAATTCATATGACATAAATTTCATTTGACCGAAATTAATTTGACTGAGACCAAAACATAAAGTTCAAAAGACTGAAAACTCAGTTGACTGAAACTCATAACACTGACTCAAAGTAAAAGGTATATGCCCTTTTCCCCACTGTAGTGCAATCCTGGAGTTAGTATATCTAGTTGGGTGGGCACAGCCCCCACATTGAGGGGTGGGGGCAAAGCCCCCCACATACTTTATACATTTTAAACCATCCACATGGATATCTACATTTATGGTAAGTGTACACAACTGTACTATGTTCTTCGTGTTTCACTGTTGCAGTTATTACACTTAGGTAGAGTCCCAAAGCTATGACTGGGAGGCTGGAACTAGACAGCAGTAGGAGCGGCTATGAGGCCCTGCAGAACTGCAGTGGTAAAGCCTGCCCTGGATTTAGAGTAGAGTGGCAGATGATAATGTTTTGTAAAGGTGTGCACTGATCTCCAAGTAGCCACCTCTAAAATGTCTCTGGTTGGTACTCCCCTGAGAAAGGCTGCTGAAGTGGCTGCAGCTCTGGTGGAAAGAAGCCTAATTCCCTTAGGCACTGGCTTGCCATGGTGTAAGTAGCAGAAACAAATGCAGTGTCCTAACCACTTAGAAATAGTCTGCTTTGAGATGGGCTTTCCTTGTGATCCTGCAGCATATGCCACTAGTAATTGCTCTGTCTTCCTGAAAGCTTTGGTTCTGTCCAAGCAGAATCTAAGCTGTCTGTGTATGTCCAAAGAATGCAGAATTCTCCCCACCTTGTTCTGTGGATTTGGGTAAAAAGTAGGCAGATGGATGGCCTGGTTAAATGCCACACTGGACACTACTTTAGGCATGAATGTTGGGTTTGTCCTCAGGGAGACCCTGTCTGGATGAAAAATGATGAAAGGTTCCACAGCCATGAGCGCCTGTAGCTCTGAAACTCGTCTTGCAGAAGCAATTGCTAAGAGCAGCGCCATTTTCCAAGATAAAAATTTCATGTCAGCAGTAGCCGCTGGCTCAAAAGGAGGTAGAGTGAGCTTTTTCAAAACATAGTTGAGGTCCCATGCAGGTACTGGTAGTCTCCTTGGGGGCCTTAAATTTTTGGCTCCTCTGAGGTACTGCCTTAATAAAGGATGAGAAAAAAGTAGTGGCTCTGTATTGTAATGAGCTGAAATGGCAGAGGCATGAATTTTAATGGATGAGAAAGATGGGCCTATGTCCAGCATCTCAGTTAAGCATTGCAAAATCACAGGAATATTTGGTACCGCTGTATCAGTTCCTTGTGCCTGGTTCCAGGCACAGAATCTCTTCCATTTTCCAGCATAAGACTTTCTAGTACTAGGCCTTCTGGCTTCCAGAATGACATCCATCACAGCTTTACTGAGAGGTGATTTTTGTATGATTACATTATCTGCCATGCTGCCAAGTTTAATGTCCTGAGTTGGCTGTGCATGATATGATAGTAAGAGCCAAGCTGGGTATAGAGATAAATTCCTTAGTATTGGATACCAGTGCTGGCATGGCCAGTCTGGGGCAATCAGTATCCTCTTTGGTTTTTCCTGTCTGACCTTTAGGAGCACCTTGGGGAGGGGAGGCAGTGGAGGAAAGGCATATACTGAAAGGTTTTTCCAGCTGAAAGATAGGGCGTCCACTTTCCATGCTTGTCTGTGATAAGTCCTTGTGCAGAATCTTTTTAGTTGGTAATTGAGAGGGGAGGCAAATAGGTCTATGTCCAGGCATCCCCATTTCATTGTTATCATGCTGAAGACTTGTGGATCCAGTTTCCACTCGTAGGGATCCATGAGGTTTCTGCTTAGTTCATCTGCCAGAGTATTTTCCTTTCCTGGCAGGAATGTGCCTGCAGATGTACTTGGTAAGTCAAAGCTGTGTCCCACAAGGTCATGGCTAGTCTGCAAAGGGGGTAAGAATGTGTACCCCCCTGCTTGTTTATATACCACATGACCATGGTGCTGTCTGTCTTTATCAGTAGTTGTCCCGGATGAAATAGGTCCTTGAAGGCTGTCAGGGCATTTTGAACCGCTAACATCTCTTTTTGATCGATATGTAAATGCATTTGGTTTGAGGACCATGTGCCCTGAATGCATCTTTTTGCCATGTGGGCTCCCCCAGGCATAGTCTGATACATTAATTGTTAGTGTCTGCCTGGCTGGAGGTAATGTGAATGGCTGTCCCTTGTTCTGGTGACAAGCCTTTGCCCATCAAAACTCCTGCTGCAGGCAGGGAATGAGAGTAATCATTGTTTACAGGCTGTGGCATTGTTGAGTCCAAACACTTTTTAGGTACCATTGTAGTTTCCTCATATGCAGTCTTGCATATGGAATTAGTAGGATGCAGGATGCCATGAAGCCCAAAGCCTGCAGATTTTTTCTTGCAGATAACTGGGTCTTTGTTGCCAACATTTTGAAATAGGTAGACAGTTGCCTTTGTTTATCTGGTGTAAGATAAGCCATCTGGGCAGTTGTATTCAAGCTTGCACCCAGGAATGTAATCTCTTGTGAGGGTACTAGTTTTGATTTCTTTTTGTTGACAGTGTACCCTAGGCATGTTAGAAGCCTTTTCACGAATGCCAGATGTTGAAGAAGAATGTCCTTGTTCTCTGCTTGAATGAGACAGTCATCCAAGTAAGGATATAGTTGTATTCCTCTGTCTGCAGAATGCAATTACTGGTGCCAGGCACTTTGTAAAGACCCTGGGCGCAGTAGATAAGCCAAAGGGCAGTGCAGAGAATTGGTAATGCATTGAACCTGCCTTGAATCTTAGGTATCTTCTGCATACTTGTCTGATTGGAACATGCAGGTATGCCTCTTTTAGGTCTAAAGTCACAAGCCAAGCATTCTTGCCCAGCATGGGCAGAAGCTGCTGCAAAGCCAACATTTTGAATTTTTGGAATATCCAGGAAAGTGTTCAGAATAGAAAGGTCCAGTATTGGCCTCCAGATCTTGTCCTTTCTGGGTACCAAGAACAGTCTTGAGTAAAAACCTTGTTCCTGCTCTTGCTCTGGTACTTGTTGAATGGCCCCCATGTCCATGAGGGATGAGACTTATTTTTGTGCCTCTGCCCATTTATTTTTTGGCAGATCTGGCCAGCCGCTTGCCTTTGGCAGAGTATGGAAATGGAACTTTTAGCCTTGTGACACTATGTTTAGAACCCACTTGTCCTGGGTTATGATGTGCCAATTTTGAACAAAAAGTGCTAATTTTCCCCCTAAGGGTGCTGCCAGAAGATAAGTGCTTGGTGCAGGCAGGGGAAAGTCATTGAGGCTGTTTTCTGTACAAGAGCGAAGTAATTCCAGTACAGTACCCACAGGTGAAGAAACACAAATTCCAAATTTGAAAGATTGGTTGATTACACCAGTGGGTCTAAATAGACCAGGACCTTCGAATAGTGAGGTAGGAATGGATCAGAATGACAGTCCACTCTTGTCCAATTTACTTAATTTGGACAGTAGTATGTTAAAATTTAAGAAACTTAATCTTGAAATAGAGTATTTTCAGGAGTGCATAAAGGCTGACATAGTCCCTAAGGGACTGAGAACCTGATGCTACCCTACTGGATTGGTGGCTGGTTCCGAATTTCATAAAGACCTAATTAAGGTCTTTAACCAGCAAGGTTTACAGCTGATGCAAATAATGATAAAACATTATACTATAGAAGCTAAAGAACTGGGAGAGAATATCGAAAGAACAGATGTTGCCATAAAACAACATAATGATTTTAGTCGATATAGATATGAGTATTTAAGGTGTTTTCAAAGCATCGAAAAACACATTGAGAAAATGAGGCATATTAAGATTAAAAAACTGGATAGAGATAAGATGCAATATAATGAAGGTAGAGCATATCCCCCACCTCCATCATCGCAAACAAGATTGAGTGTTCTGGTAGATCAGACCAGACTTAATAACCAGGAGAGTAATACTAGACATAATATGACGTCGTCTAGTAATGAAGATCAACCTTCTGGTTTTCGCCAGCAACAAACTGGTAATGATGAACTGGCCAAAGATCAAGTGAGGCGAAGCGAAAGAATAAAGGAACGGAATAATGCAGAATTGGGGGCTTTAAGTAACAATGGCAATTCAAACAATAATAATCAGGGTTTTCGGAGAACCAATCAGAAAAAACAATGGAACAAGAGGAAGAATCGGAACAGCAGGAGATGACCTACAAGTCAAATGAGGACATTGTCCCCATACTGTTAAAAAATCGTAAATGGGATTTCATGATATACAACTACTCCTCCTTCCAGGTTTCAGAACACATGGCAGATACCCTATCTAAGGGTTTAACTTTTGTGCCATCATGTAAGATGGATTTAGCCGAAACCATTTGTGATTTGAAATTATTTGTTAGAAAATTGAATTTGAAAATGTTATTGGGCAATCAGGCACCACATAATTCCAGGTTCAGAGTAGTGTCTACAATCCACCTTTACAGAACGCTCTCTATATGTTTGAGAGGGTTTGCGAATTGGATTTAAGGCAGTTAAGTAGGAGTAGGTTTAACTGTGTCAATAATTTAAATCAGGAGGAAAGGGATGAGCTTGAATGTTTAATGTCCGCTAATATCAGGATCATGAATCCTGACAAAGGTGGAGGTCTGGTCTTTATGTATTTACCAGACTATGAAAATCGCATCATACATATTTTGGAAGGTGATGCTTATGTAAAAGCTTCACTTAATGAATATAACAAAGCCAACCAGTTTATAAAAAGTTTTTTCAATGAGTTGTTTATAGAGGCAAGAATAGATTTGCATACATTCAATTATTTAACGATTTTGGCCTCTCGAACACCATATATATTTGGAGTACCTAAAATACATAAGAGCCTTCAGAGCCCACCATTTAGACCTATAGTGGATGGTAGAAACTCGTCCACTTACGCATGTGCAAAATTTGTGGATTCAATTTTGAAGAAATATGTAATACAAGAGCCATGGATTTTGAAGGACTCTTGGGCATTTTTAGCCAGTTTAAACAACCTTCCTTATGTAGAACAGAACAACTTTGTAACAATGGATATCAAGGATTTGTACACTTGTATCCCTCAACAAACAGGGATCGAATGGGTAGTGGCTAGAATGGGCCATCTAAATGCATCTCAAGCAGAAATAACCTTGGTTCAAGAGATGTTAGATATAATTTTATCTTACAACTATATATTGTTTAATAAACAATATTATAAACAGAGGGAAGGAGTAGCAATGGGTTCACCATGTGGCTCTAGTTATGCCAATATGGTGTTGTCCCATTGGGAGATCACACACATTTTCACTAATGAGTTGTTTAAGGATGTTGTAAAATATTATGGTAGATTTATTGATGACATCTTTTTGATTATAGAAGGGCCATCAAGTAAAGCTACAGAATTGGTCGATATGCTGAACAACACAACTCAATTCTTAGAATTGTCCCATTCGTTTCACAATAAAGTTATGTTTTTTTTTAGATGTTGAGGTGATAAAAAATAATGTGGATAGGCGTTATGAAGCCGTACTGTATAGGAAGCCAACATATTCAAATAAATTTCTACATTTTTCAAGCGCCCATCCTTTACATCAGAAACGTTCGGTCTTGAAAGGCCAGTTAGTAAGGGCTGCAAGAATGATATCAACTAATGAGAAATTTGATAAAGAATGTTTGGTCCTAAAGGAAATGTTTCTTAGTAGAGCTTATCCTATTCAAATGATAGAGGATTTAATTCAGGAAGTAACATTGAAGAGAATGAATGGCATTTATGAACCAATACTTAACATTAAGGCAGGCATCATAAATGGAGAGGACAATTTTAGTGTGTCAAATATTGATCAAATTGTATCTATACCCTCCCAAAATGAATTTAATTCAGCGTGTATTATGAGTTTTTCATCCAATTATGTGGACATAAAGGAAATAATTTTCAAAAATTGGTCTTTATTGAAAGACAAAATGGAATTGAGTTCCATTTTCAATTTCACACCAAAAGTTGTTTGGAGAAAAGGCATCAGTTATAAAGAAATATTTCAAAGGCAAAGAAAATTTATTAATCGGACCATAGGTATGAAACAATGTTGGTGTTGTCCATATTGTTATGTAATAGATGAAGGTAGTAACATAGTTATTAATGCTTTTCAAATTTTGTTAAAGGGTAGTTTTAATTGTAACACCAGGGGTGTGGTTTATGTGGCAAAGTGCCAAGCATGTCCTTTCTTTTACATAGGCAAAACAGATAGAAGACTAAGGGATAGAATATCTGAACACCTTAGAAGTATAACACAGAAAAGAGAGGACAATGCTTTGGCAATGCATACCACAATTTACCCACAATATATGTAAGGTAATCCAGCAGATTCAACAAGATGATACAGGATGGCCATTAGGTTTATTATTAGAGAAAATGGAGTTGATGTGGCAACTTAGATTAAATGCTTTTGTAAACCCAGGACTGAACGATAAATGCTCAATAATGTGCTTGTTGAGGTTGAGAAGTTTGGAAAGATAGGTTTTAGAAACTTAAGATATATATATATATATATATATATATATATATATATATATATATATATATATATTTTTTTTTTTCGAATAGTAGGTTCATGAAAGCAAATATTTTCATCACATATTTTTATCATATATTTAAATATATGTGTGCATTTTTTATATATATGTACATTTGTTTTTATGTATTTATCATAGGCATGTAGATAAGTGGGTGTTTGTGTGTATATATATGCACATATATGTGTGCATGTGTATACATATATATATATATATATATATATATATATATATATATGTATATATGTGTGTAAGCACATGCGAGTATGAATTTTATGAATTTTATAAATGTTTGCTTATAAGTTTTTAGCATATGAAATGTATGTTCATGTAATTTCATATATAAATATAAAAAAATGTTTTGTATATACGTATAGATTTTTATATAGTTTATATTTTACAAATTAATATATCAGAAGTAGATAAGAAAGTGTATCCATTTCAGCACGTATTAGACCAAAAAGGGATTTGTAAAGTTGTTTCTTTAAAATGATTTGTTTCAGTCTCTTATTGTTAGGCTGTATATGCCTTTAAAAGCAAAGAAATTTCAGGAAATTGGCGCGTTTTTTTTAAAAGGATGTATAAAAACCAGTCTTTGAATTTTAAACTTGTTTAGTTTCTGAAGAAGTCCCGCATTTAAACGGGACAAAAATCGTATTTTTATTGTTGAGCATTTAAAACAAGTATTAAAAACAGATGTTTTTGCAAGTCCGGCCGTCTTATTCTTTCGCTGTTTTCTGCATGTCTGTGATCTGTCTTCTCCAGCTTTGGAGGTAGAAGCACCCCATTGCTTGGGCCTGTACAAACCTTGCGCCTGGGATTTGCCCCTAAGGCGTCTGGGTCTGCCCCTTTGAAGTCTGTCTGTATGACACAGGAAAGGACCAATTTTTTGTAGGCCAGTGTCTACTAAATCTAGGTGGCTGTACTTGTAAAAAATCTTTGACAGTTTGCATAGATTTAGCTTTGTCCTCCATTTTCTTTAACACCTCTTCCGCCTTAACACCAAAGTATCATGCTGTAAAGGTGCATCTAGTAATTTAACTTTAACATGATCTGGTAGATTTTGTTCCTTTAACCAAGCATGGCTCCTAATTACAGAACCTGTAGCTGCGGCCCTGCACGAGGCCACCAAAGAATCAAAACCACATTGCAATGTATGTTTTCCAACTTGTTCTGCTGCATACAATAAATCCTGCATTTCCTTGTTTTCTGCACATTCAGAATTTAACATTTTCTGTTTAAGTAGTCTCATGACGTTGCTGATACTTAAACATATGAAATTGACAGTTTAAGGCCCTTACAGCCAAAGTTGCAGATATGTAAACCTTTTTTCCCCATCTATCCAGTGCCCTTGAATCTCTGTCAGAGGGGGTTGTTTTTTTTTTTGCCATGGAAGCCTTAATTCCCTTTGGACCCTGTGAAATAGTTTCTGGATCAGCAGCAGGGTTTTTAAAAATAAATTTGTGTGAGTCAGGAACCATGTAATATCTGTCAGGCTTAACAGGGGCTGGGGGTAAGGAGTCAGGGGTCAGACAAGACTCCGAAAACACATCATCTACAATGTCTAACACAGGTGGAATGGCTAAAGGCCTGTGCTGAGGTAGTAAGAGAAAATCCCTGAGCCTCTTTTTAAATTCTGAAAAATCTTGGCTCTCCCAGTGGAAATGCTCCCTCATGGTATGCAATGTTTCCCTAAAGGAATAGTCCTCAGGAGGAGATGCTGAAGGTATAGATTCTTCAGCATCAGAATCCTCATAGGGGGGAAGAGAATATCCCTGATCAGAAGAGGAATCAGAAGAAATAGAAACCAGATCTGAAGATTCACAGTCAGTGTCTTGCCTAAGCCTCTTATCAGGAGGGGGATGGGAACCCTTGATCAAGGTAATCAAGTCTTCGGACATTTTGAGCATCTGTTTCTTGGGCATAGAGGCCTGCCCACATGGTTCTAGAGTTTGTTTCCTTGCTTTAGAAGGTGCTTTAGACTTTGTCTTTGAAGTTGAAGTTGTTTTAATGTAAAGATGTTTAGATCTGAATACACCCTCAGAAGCCGGTACCTGCTCAGCGGCTCTGGACCCATCTGAGGGATTATCGTCCGAGGCTCCAATACCTTGAGTATCCAGCGGCCTGGCCGACTCCACGTGGGAGTCGGTAGAAGCCTGCGACTCTAAAGCAGTGGGCATCAGGGGCTGCGAAAGCACCTCACTGAGAACCGATGACTGGCTTAGGAGAAGCTTTGTCATCGGTTTTGGGCCTCGGTTGTTTTTCTCTATCCTTTTCTTTGCGTTTTTTGTAAACTCTGGTAGCCGGATGGCTATCTGATGACATTTCAGGATAATTAAATTGGCGTCCAAAAAAGTTTTAAGCAAAATCATACCAACGCTTAATAGTGCATTGGTTAAATTTAGCACAAAACCGACAACCAGTAACGTTGTGATCAGGGCCTAGGCAAGGAATACAGTAAGAATGAAAATCCTTATGAGGTATTTGCTTACCACAAGAAATACAATTATTAACTTTTTCTGACATCAATCTTGAGCAAGAAAAAAGTTTCCCCAATGGGGTACTTAGCTTTATAGAAGACTTCGGATTTGAAACTCAAACTCGAAAATCTCAGGAGTTGGCCGACCGGCACTTGCGAACTGCTTCTGCTCCGGGCACTGCGCTGCAAAAAAGACTGAAGAAAATGGCGACGGCTACTTCTTTTATACCACTGACGTCAAGGAAGAAGTGACAGCAGCAGACACAGGACCCAAGACTTTGGATTTCAAGCCGACTGAGGGCAACCTGCCAGCAGGATTACCCAAATGTAATGACTGCAACAGTGAAACACGAACAACACCTGCATATTCTTATAACCATTCTCTTTTCAACTTGTACACAGCCAACATATGAATTTGTGTACCCGTTTTTGTATCTTATGTATGCTATTTGTTTCTTTTCTTAAAGTTAATGCGCATTTATGTTTTTAAAAACTTTTTTGTACTCCTGAAGCTTACATTGGGTAGTTGAAAAATTATAAGCATAAGCTATGTTTCTAATGTTTTATATTTTAAATGCACAAACATGGAGATTTTCTCTCCAGGTATCCACTGAAAAGGGGTTTTACCCAGTCAAACTTTTCTGGTCAGCAAATGAAAATAAATAAATATAATAAACTATGCGACACAGAGAATTATATCAGATATGAAAGAACAGTGGCAACAGGGGAGGTATAAAGACAATGGTAATAACAAAAGATGGGGGGGCAATATCACTCAAACACAGACTTAGAATAATGGCTTAGGGAGAAGGCTGGATGCATTGCTCGTAGAAGTAATATAAAAAGGACAGAATGGCTTCTCCAATGCCAGGACAGCAGAAAGGACTTGGTGGGAACCAACACGTTTCATGAGAGAAGCAGAGGAGCAGAGGGTGAGAAAGTGGGGTAGTCTTTTTGATCTGTAAAATACCTTTGACATTCTGAGGTGGGAATTTCTGTGTCACATGGTGCAGCACAGATAAACAGGTGGTTGTAGTACAAGCCACGTACAAAGAGGCAAATATAGAGGTGCTGGTAAAACAGGATGGAAGTCTCAACATTTCAGATTCATGTGGGTGCTCGTGCTGGTAAAACAGGATGGAAGTCCCCACATTTCAGATTCATGTGGGTGCTCGTTATCTCCAGGACATTTTACCCTAGTGATAGAGGAAGTGACTAGGGAGGCAAGAAGGAAACTAAGAATCCCCAAAATTGCAAGGGAGTTAAATCAGGCTTGCATGCTGACACACAATTATTTAACTAATTTGATGACATCCCTCTCACTTCAGTACAATTCAGTGAGCATCGTATAGTCACACCCTTACCACCGCCATATTCACAAAACAATGACATTAAAATGTCAGTAATGAAGCCATTAAAAAAATCTCTAGAAAAGCCTCCTAGAACTAGCAAGAATATGCGTCAGCAAAAATTCTCCAACTCCTCTCCTCCATGCTTACCTACAGCATTAATTCACCAAGAGTCAAGTGGGTCTTGTGCTCCTAAACACTGCTAACAAAACTGCCACAGTGATTGGTAACCTAACAGGCAAACGTACAGCTGTGTAAGTAAACTTACCAAACAGTAGATGGGTCTATATCATATATTCGAAATTCCAAAATGTCGAACACCATATGTTCGAACTTGGAATTTTGAATATTGAAAACATCGACCGCACAGAATAGAGAATTTTTTCCCAGAGAAAAGATTTGCTGTTCCGAGAAACAGACACACAACACAAGCACACCAAAATAAACCACACACATACAGTTAACAAAACCCAACCCCACACTAAACCACACATACATTACTAAAGTACAGTTTTGTACCTACCATAAATGTAGATGTTCGAAGATCCACATTGCTGCAGTCCTTACACTTGGGTAGTCCGCTGTCCTCGGTCGGCCCGAATATCAAAGTATTAGGCTGACGTCGGTCAAGGCGCTTAAGACTGACATCAGGACGTCAGGGTACAAATGCGCATGACCGACGTCATATCCTCAGTCTTTTCTTGCCCCAGATGTCAGAAGACCCTAAAAAGAAAGGTCAAAACCAAAAGACAGCAAAAAACAACCAACCACCCTTGCACTAATCATATGTACAATATATACAATATCCAGAATATTCACAGCCCAACCCACACAACCGCCTCTAACTACAGAGGGGAAGGAGGGAGGGTAAATTGGACTGCAGCAATGTGGATCTTCGAACATCTACATTTATGGTAGGTACAAAACTGTACTATGTTCTTCATCTCACATTGCTGCAGTCCTTACACTTGGGTAGAATCCCAAAGCAGAGGTAAGGGAGGATGGCAAAACTATAAAGCAGAAGGAGCTGCCAAAATGCCCTGTAAAATTGCAGTGGCAAAACCAGCCCTAGATTTAGAGTAAAGTGGAAGGTGGTAATGCTTAGAGAAAGTATGCACTGAACTCCAAGTAGCTGCCTCCAAAATATCTTTAGTTGCCACCCCTTAAAAAGCTGTAGAAGTGGCAGTAGCCCTAGTGGAATGAGGCCTAATCCCAGCTGGAATCTCCTTACCATGATGGGAATAACAGAAAGCAATACAAAACCCAATCCACTTAGAAATAGTTTGTTTTGACACAGGCTTGCCCTGAGAACCCAAAGCAAATGAAACAAATAACTGCTGAGACTGCCTGAACCCTTTAGTTCTGCTCAAATAATATCGCAACTGCCTGTGTATATCCAAAGTGTGCAAAATCTTTCCCCTTTATTTTGGGGGTTTGCATAAAAAGTAGGCAAATGAATAGTTTGGTTTAAAGCCACACTAGAAACCACTTTAGGCATAAAGGAAGGATTAGTACGTAAAGATACCCTATCCTTATGGAAAATTAAGAAAGGCTCAACCGCCATAAGGGCCTGTAATTCAGAAACCCTTCTCGCAGAGGTAATGGCCAACAAAAAAGCAGTCTTCCATGATAAATATTTCAACTCAGCAGTAGCTGCAGGCTCAAAAGGTTGTAGAGTGAGTTTCTCCAACACAAAATTGAGATCCCAAGCAGGAGTAGGAGCTCTACGTGGGGGTCTTATATTCTTTGCCCCTCTAAGGAAGTGCTTAAACAAAGGCTGAGAAAACAATGGTGGATCACAGTCATAGTGAGCAGAAATTGCTGCAGCATGAACCTTAATAGAAGAGAAGGACAAACCTTTGTCCAGTAACTCAGCAAGATATTGAAGAGCCACACTTAAATCAGGCTTAGAAACATCAAATTAGTTCGCTGCACTCCAAAACAAAAATCTCTTCCATTTATCTGCGTACACATTCCTTGTACTAGGCCATCTGGCTTCCAAAATAACCTTCACAACTTGCTGTGGAAGCTGAGACCCTCCAGGGTTTAAAACCGAATATGCCAGGCTGTTAGGTGAAGAGAGTGAAGTTTGACATTGAGCAAATGACTGTTCTCCTGAGACAGTAGGTGAGGAATCGAAGGCAAAGGCCATGGAGGCTCCCGTACCAGACTTCTCAGTAATGGGTACCAGTGCTGTCGAGGCCAATCTGGAGCTATTAAAATCATCTTTGGCTTGTCCTGTCTGACCTTTAGAAGTACCTTTGGGAGGAGAGGCAGAGGTGGAAAGGCATACACATGAAGATTGCTCCAATTGAAAGAAAGAGCATCCACTTTCCAAGCTGTGGGATGAAACCTTTTTGTGCAAAACTTTGGCAGCTGGTAGTTTAGTGGAGAAGCGAACAGATCTATGTCTGGAGTTCCCCATAACACTGTCAATTTCTGAAATACATGAGGATCCAATTTCCACTCGTGGGGATCCATAATTCGTCTGCTCAACACATCTGCTAAGGAGTTCTGTGCTCCCGGCAGAAACCTTGCCTGAAGATTTAGTTGTAAACTGAGGGCAGTCTCCCACAAAATCATTGCTTGTCTGCATAGAGGATAAGAATGTGTTCCCCCTTGCTTGTTGATGTACCACATGACAGTTGTGTTGTCTGTTAGAACCAACATCTGCCCTGGAAGAAGTAAATCCTTGAAAGCTATTAATGCAAATTGGACTGCTAACATCTCCTTCAAATTGATATGTAGATGTTGTAGTCTGGCAGGCCACGTGTCTTGTATCCACTTTCCATTTAGATGAGCTCCCCAAGCTTTGTCTGAGGCATCTGTCGTTAGAATCTGACTCGCCTCTGGCCGGGTCACAGAGAGTCCCTTGTTTAGGTGACATTCCTGAGCCCACCACAAAAACTCCTTTTGAATGCAAGGTATTATCTGAATGACAGTGTCCATATCTTGGCAGTGCTGTGTCCATACATTTTTGAGATACCATTGTAGCTTCCTCATATGCAGTTTGGCATTGGGAAGCACCAGAATACAAGATGCCATGAACCCCAAGGCTTGAAGGACTGTCCTTGCAGTCAGCCTGGACTGATGAGACAATTGATGGAAGTAAAGGGAAAGATTATTTTGTTTGTCCGGGGTCAAAAAGGCCATCTGGGATGCTGTATTCAGTCTCACACCCAGAAAGCACATGTCCTGAGAGGGTACTAGACTGGACTTTATTTCGCTCACAGAATACCCCAGGCATCTTAGCACTGCTATCACATATTGCAAATGATGAAGAAGTTCGTCCTTTCCTTGGGCCAGAATCAGGCAATCGTCCAAATAAGGATAGATCTGTATTCCTTTTAGCCTGAAGAAAGCTATCACTGGAGCCAGAACCTTCGTGAACACTCTGGGCGCAGTAGATAAGCCAAAGGGCAATGCAGAGAACTGATAATGAGAAATCCCAGCTCGAAAACGCAGATACTTCCTGCAACTTAGCCTGATAGGAACATGAAGGTAAGCCTCCTTGAGATCCAGAGTCACCATCCAGTGATCTTTGCCCAGCAGAGGTAAAAGCTGTTGTAACGTCAACATTTTGAACTTGGGAATGTCCAGATAAGTGTTTAGGATAGATAAATCCAAAATTGGTCTCCACGTGTTCCCCTTCTTTGGTACTAGGAACAGGCGAGAATAAAATCCTAGGCCCACTTCTGGCAGAGGGACCGGCTGTATGGCCCCTATTTGAAGCAGCAGAGAAATTTGATTGTGAGCCTCTATTCTTTGCTGAGGAGGAACGTCTGGCATGCCTTTGAAAGGAGGCAAGGTATGGAAATAAAACTTGTAACCTTGGTGTATGATATCCAATACCCATCTGTCCTGGGTAATTAAACTCCAATTTTCTTTGAAGAGTGCCAACCTTCCTCCCAAAGGCGCTGCCAGACAAGAAGGCTCTGGCAGCTGAAAAGGTAGGTCATTGGGCCTGTTTACGAAAGGACTGGCCCCTGCCCTCACCAAGACTGTGCAGGTGAACTCCCTGTTCTAGGTCTGAAAGAGCCCTGAGCTCTGCCCCTACCACGCCTAGATCTTCCCCTAGACTGTGAATCATAAGAAGGATACGCCCACCCCTTAGCAGGCCAATTCCTACTAAACTTCGAGGCTGAACTTGCAAAAAATCTTTAACAGCCTGCATAGACTTAGCCTTGTCTTCCATTTTCTTTAAGACTGCCTCCACAGGTGAACCAAACAACACATCAGACTGTAAAGGAGCATCTAAAATCCTTGTCTTAACATGGTCAGATAAATTCTGATCCTTCAGCCAGGTGTGCCTGCGAAGAACTGACCCAGTGGCAGCCACCCTAGACGAGGCCTGTACAGCATCAAAACCACATTGTAAAGAATGCTTACCCACCTGTTCAGAAACATGTACCAAATCTTGTAATTCTTTACACTCAATGCCTTCCGCCAGAGCATCTACCTTAGTCTTCAATTGAGAAAAAAGATAGTTTTGATATTTCAACATGTGAAACTGGCAATTCAAAGCCCTCATAGCCAAGGTGGAAGAAGTATAGACTTTCTTTCCCCATCTATCCAAAGCTCTGGCCTCTTTATCTGGAGGAACCGGATTTTTTACAACAGAGGCCTTGACGCCCTTAGGTCCCTGACTAACAGTTTCTGGGTCCGCCCTAGGACTCTTATAAAGATATTTATGAGCTTCAGGCACCCTGTAATACCTGTCCGGTTTAACAGGAGCAGGAGGCAAAGAATCAGGATTAAGTGAAGCCTCTGCAAACACATCTTCCACAACATCCAGAACAGGTGGTATAGCCAAAGGCCTATGCTGGGGTAAAAGCAAAAATTCCCTAAGCCTTTTCCTGGAATCAGAGAAGTCCTGACCTTCCCACTTAAAATGTTCCCTCATGGAATGAAGAGTCTCTGAAAAAGAAAAATCCTCTGGAGGAGAAGCAGAAGGAGTAGAATCATCCCCATCAGAATCAGAATAAGGAGAATACTCCTGCAAGTCTTCAGCCGAAGACTCTGACACATCCGAAGCCTGCTCAAAACTCCCCAACTCTGGTTCCACCCTAGGCCTCTTATCAGGAGGGGGCAAAGAACCTCTAATCAAAGTAATTAAATCTTCTGCCATTTTAAGCATATGCTTCTTGGGCACAGATCCTGAAGAACTAGGAGTGACACCAACAGAAGCTAAACCTGGCCTGCCTGTAGGAGAAGCCTGGGAAACAGAAGGAGAGGGCCTAATCACCCTAGGAAGGGAGGGGAGTACAGTAACCTGAGAAGCCCCTTCAGCCTGACCTGCCTCCTGAGAGGCCACATCCTGCAATATCAAAGTCTCCCCCTGGGCCTCCAGAGAAGCCTCCGTCGGAACCACCGGTTCCACTGATGCCTCTAAAGAACCGGCGTCCGGTACGGACGACTCTTCTTGTCTGGGCTTAGCTGCTTTGTCTTTGCGCTTCTTCGAAGAAGCGGGCGTCGGAGCATCCGACGGCATATTATAATTGCACCGTTTCCCGAAGACTAACCTGGCACAATCTAACCTTCGCTTAATAGTGCGCTTATTGAACCTAGCACAAAAGCGACACCCAACAACGTCGTGCTCAGGCCCCAAACAAGGAATACACAAAGTATGATAATCTCTATGCGGTATCTGTTTCCCACAAGAAATACAGTTATTCACTTTTTCTGACATCCGGTAAACCACTGAGGCAAGAAAAAACTAAAATATTCCCCAACGGGGTACTTAGCCAACTTTGACTCGGTCTGAAACTCCGAATTCGAAAAATTTCAGAATGCCGAACGGCACTTGCAATGCTGCTTCTGCATCGGACCATGCGGTAAAAAAGACTGAGGATATGACGTCGGTCATGCGCATTTGTACCCTGACGTCCTGATGTCAGCCTTAAGCGCCTTGACCGACGTCAGCCTAATACTTTGATATTCGGGCCGACCGAGGACAGCGGACTACCCAAGTGTAAGGACTGCAGCAATGTGAGATGAAGAACATCTATCCACTTACCTTAACCCGTACCCTAACCCTGAGGTCCATAACTATCGCACACATACCCTACAAATCTATGCACAAACAAACTAATCAATACACACATATACAGTTAACAAAACACAACCCTACACTACACCATACATACATTATTAACTATCCACTTACCTTAACCTGCACCCTAACCCTAAGGTCCGGAACTCTTGCACCACAGGGGAGGAAACAGCGAAGCCATGGAACGGCCCACTGACATCTTGCCCTAGGTAAGATTTCGATGTTCCGGGGCTTTGCTATTTTCACCATTTGATATTTAGGGTTCAATGTTTTCACATACGTTTTCCCTCTTCAGAATTTTGATATAGACCCACAGTAAATATCTGAATGATCACTAATGCAGTAGCCTAAACAGTATGGGTTATATCCTGCTAAGGATATAACAGCAGACTAGCTTCCAAACCTTTCAGAGCACCTTCCATGCACCCAAACCATCAATCAGCTCGAGCTGACAAAAGGGGAAAAGAAGAATCTGGTCTGGAGAGTGAGGATGAATCCCCTGAAAAGGAGGGAGATTCCCATTGCCATTTGTAACCTTGATGATTTACTTTCAGAAGCACACCCTCTCTGAATCGCTATGTTGACAGACAGAGTAAGGCGGTTCAGACTTTCTGGAAGGATTAAGGTACTGACCGTCATTCAGACAAACTATCCTTTGTTCCTGGGTGTTCCTGATTTCTTTTTGCAACCTCCCTGTGACTGCTTTTTAAACATTAGCTTTCCAGTAGCTTTTTCTTTTTAAATAAAGTTGTAGATGGAGCACTGAATTTCTTAGCAAATTTGAAGAAGGAGGCCTGAAAAATCTATGAAATCTCTTGAATCATCTTTCCTCTTTCATTACACTTTTTAATGACCTCTGCAGCACAAGGTCCAAGAACTAGTTCTCTATCCAAAGGAGAATTCAAAATTTCATTCTTGACATCATCTAAGAGATTTTGAGAACACAGCCAGGCAAATCTTCTCATAACAGTTCTAGTGGCAGTAGCCGTAAAAGGTGGCATCAGCAGAATCAGAAGTATATTTCAAACAGTGGGTAGTCAACTAAAGACATACAAGAAGCAAAAAGGTTCGTTGGCATAATGGTTAAGGTATTTATCTCAGAAATACAAGGTACACGGTTTGATTCTGACCTTAGTCTACAGACTATTACAAGCCTAGCTAATAAACAGATAGCAGAGTATTTGCCCATGCACGTAAGAACAAATAGATTTCCCCTCCCAAGAGAAAACAGATGCCAAAGTATTACTCATATTCTCACAAGAAGCAAGCTTGAACTTCAACACATGAGCTTGACATTTGAGAAGTGTTACAGAAGAATACACTTTTTCTCAAATCTATCAATAGCCTTCCCATCGTTGTCAGAAGGAGAGGAATTAGTCTTAACCAAATATTTATCAGCAGCTGAATTTACTAAAGGAATAGCTGAGGAGTTCAACCTGGGATGGATGTATAAAAACTTAAAAGATTTAGAGTCTATTTGCCTTTTTAGGGTCAGCAGGCCATCTGCCAAGGGAACTTCAGGCTGTGCCAAAAACATCCTCCAAAGCAGACAGACAAGAAGGAACACATGTAGGTTCTGAAAATTCTAGTTGTAATAAATCATTACAACTACTGATGGACTGAGAAAAGTACAGTTTTGTACCTACCATAAATGTAGATGTCCGATAGGTATGCATATGCAGTCATAAAGTACAGTTTTGTACCTACCATAAATGTAGATGTCCGAACTGGATAGCATCTGCAGTCATAACAACTGGGTTGTCCTGTCATCAGGCAGCCCTTCGGTCGGCCGGATTCCAAAGTCCGGGTCCGGCTTCGGCTGATGTCGCACTTCACCCGACGTCATCTCTGCTGGTCTTCGGGTATAAAGGCATCAGCCGACGCCATTTTCCTCAGTGTTTCTTGCCCCAGATGCCAGTTGCCCTCTTGGAAGGCTAAATTTTGGGTAAATGCCAATGTTTCCAAAAGATAGAAGGCAAACACAAAAAATAAGCATGTATGTACATATATACAAACAAATACACCATAAGAGACTCCCCCCCCCCCCACCAGCTAGCTATTAGGAGGGTAAATACCCTAGGAGTACCACAGAGGGGAAGGAGGGAGGGTAATCCTGACTGCAGATGCTATCCAGTTCGGACATCTACATTTATGGTAGGTACAAAACTGTACTATTGTCCTTCATGGATGCATCTGCAGTCATAACAACTGGGTAGAATACCATAGCCAACTAGGGGAGGAGGAAGAATAGATTATGGTGTGGTTAGGATCCCTTGCAGTACAGCAGTGGCAAACCCTGCTCGGGATCTGGAATACAGAGGTAAATTATAATGCTTGGCAAATGTATGCACGGAGGTCCAAGTAGCCGCCTCAATAATGTCCTTGGTTGCCACTCCTCGTAAGAAGGCTGTGGTAGTGGCTGTTGCCCTTGTAGAATGAGGCCTTATGATCTGTGGAATTGGTTTTCCATGGAAGGAGTACCAGAATCGTATGCAATTTCCTATCCATTTGGAGATTGTCTGTTTGGAAATAGCTTTTCCTTCCCTTCCTGTTGCATAGGCTACAAAAAGCTGGTCAGTTTTTCTGTTACTTTTTGTTCTGTCCAGGTAGTAGCGTAGCTGTCTATGTACATCCAAGGTATGCGGCATTCTTTCCCCTCTGTTTTGTGGGTTGGGGAAGAAGGTAGGTAGGTGGATTGCCTGGTTTAAAGACACTCTGGATACCACCTTAGGCATAAATGTAGGATTAGTCCTCATGGACACTCTATCTTGGTGGAAGATTAGGAAGGGTTGTACTGCCATTAGGGCCTGAAGTTCAGAAACCCTCCTTGCTGAGGTTATTGCCAGTAGGAAAGCAGTTTTCCACGATAGATGCTGTAGGTCTGCTGTTGCTGCTGGTTCAAAAGGTGCAGTGTCAACTTTTCTAGCACAAAGTTCAAATCCCAAGCTGGCAATGGTGGTTTCCTAGGAGGTTTTACATTCTTGATCCCTCTGAGGAACTGCCTGAGTAAAGGATGTGAAAAGACAGGTGGATCAAAGCTGTATTCTGCTGAAATAGCTGATGCATGTATCTTGATGGAGGAATAGGACAGGCCTGTATGTAGAAGCTCTGCCAAATACTCCAGAATGTTAGCAATATCTATATTCGACACATCTTTTCCTCTTTCAGCACTCCAAATGACAAACCTTTTCCATTTTCCTGCATAGTTCCTTCTTGTTGAAGGTCTGCGGGCTTCAAGGATAATGTCTTTAACCCTTTGGGAAAGTTCTGGATTAGTTGCTGCTATGTGATGTTCCATGCAGTCAGTTGCAACGCTTTTTAGGTTTGGATGCATGATGCTGTAGTTGTTCTGAGTTAACATCAAAGGCATCAGGGGTATTGACCACATTTTGTCCCGAGACATGCTCCTCAGCAATGGGTACCAGTGTTGTCTTGGCCAGTTTGGAGCTATCAGGATTATCCCTGGACGTTCCTCCTTGATTTTTAGTAATACCTTGTGTATCAAGGGAAGAGGTGGGAATGCATATGCTGTCAGACCTTTCCAGCTGAAGGAGAGCGAATCCATTTTCCATGCAAGTGGGTGGAAAGTCCTTGTGCAGAATTTTTTGAGCTGGTGATTGAGAGGGGAAGCGAATAGATCTATCTGTGGCATTCCCCATTTCTTTGAGATGGTCTTGAAGATGTCCGGGTGTAGCATCCATTCGTGAGCATCCGAGGTGGTTCTGCTTAACATGTCTGCTAGAGTATTCTCCTTTCCCGGTACAAATATTGCCTGTAACTGGATGTTGTAGCTGAGTGCCAGGTTCCAAAGGTCCAAAGTCATTCTGCATAGGGGGTATGAATGAGTGCCTCCCTGTTTGTTGATGTACCACATGACTGTGGTGTTGTCTGTCCTTATCATCAAATGGCCTTCTTTGAGAAATGGTCTGAATTTTTGGATTGACAGTTTTACTGCCAGCATTTCTTTTAGGTTGATGTGCAGGTGAAGCTGGTCCTGCGTCCACAATCCTTATGCGCATTTGTCCAGCATGTGAGCCCCCCATCCTAGGTCTGAGGCGTCTGTTGTGATGGTTTGGCTTGCTTGATAGTTGTGAAAGGGTAGGCCTGGGTTTGACTGGCATGCTTGAGCCCACCATAGGAACTCCTGTTTTAGGCATGGGATTAGTGGAATTTCTGCTTCTAGGCTGTGCCTGTGTTGGGACCATAAATTCTTTAGGTACCACTGTAGTTTTCTCATATGTAGTCTGGCATGTGGAACCAAGATTATGCATGATGCCATGAAGCCCAAGGCCTGCAGAACTTTTCTTGCTGTTAGCTTGTTCTGTCTTGTTAGTGCCAAGAAGTAAAGAGGGAGTTCTTTTGTTTTTCTGCAGTTAGGAATGCCATTTGTTTTACTGTGTCCAATTCAGCCCAAGAATGTCCTTGTTTGGGATGGTATCAGCCTTGACTTTTGTAAATTGACTGTGTATCCCAGTGCTTGTAGCAAGTAAATGACCCTTTGTAAATCTGTTGTCAGCTTGCTTTTGTTGTCCCTTGTAGCAGGCAGTCGTCCAGGTATGGGTAAATTTGGATTCCCTGTAGTCTGCAGTGGGCGATTACTGATGCCAGGCATTTTGTGAATACTCTGGGCAGTAGATAAGCCAAAGGGCAATGCTGAGAATTGATAGTGCTCTGATCCTGCAAGAAATCTGAGGTATCTTCTGCAAATTGGTCGAATGGGGACGTGCAGGTATGCCTCCTTGAGATCTAGAGTTACCAGCCAACACTCCTTGCCCAGCATGGGAAGAAGTTGCTGTAGGGTCAGCATTTTGAATTTTGGGACAATGATGTATGTATTTAAGGTGGACAGGTCGAGAATAGGTCTCCAACTTTTTCCTTTCTTGGAACTAGGAATAGTCTGGAGTAGAATCCTTTGCCTTGTTCTGTTATTGGTACTCTTTCCACAGCTCTCATCTTTGTTAATTGCATTATCTGCTGTAGAGCTTCTGTTTTTTTGATTTGGAGGCAGGTTTGGCATTCCTCTTTTGACTGGTAAAGTGTGGAAGTGGAACCGGTAACCTTGGTCTATGGTTTGCAAAATCCACTTGTCTTTTGTGATATAGTGCCAGTTCTTCGAAAATAAGGTTAATTTTCCACCTAATGGTGCTGCTATTTGTTCCCTGGTAGGCGGAGTTAGAATCAAGTCACTGTGATTGTGCTGTTGTAGTGGTAGTGGCTGTGTCTGTGCCTCTGTTATTACCTTGCCACTGTCGTCCTCTGTAGGCACCCCCTCTGGATTGATTTCTGCCTCTGGAACGTCTATTCCTGCCCCTTTGGGATCTTGTGGAGTCAGGAAAGGACCAATTTTTGGCAGGCCAGTTCCTGCTAAACCTTGGGGGCTGAACCTGCAAGAAATCTTTAACCGTTTGTACAGATTTTGCCTTTTCTTCCATTTTCTTCATTACCTGCTGGGCAGGTGTACCAAACAAACTGGCCTTATCCATAGGAGCATCTAATAACTTAGCTTTAACATGATCCGGTAAGACCTGTTCCTTCAGCCATGCATGTCTTCTTATCACTGTGCCAGTCATGGCTGATCTAAATGAAGCCTCCAGTGCATCATAGCCACATTTTAAGGAATGGTTACTAAAGTACAGTTTTGTACCTACCATAAATGTAGATGTTCGAAGATCCACATTGCTGCAGTCCTTACATATGGGTAGTCCGCTGTCCTCGGTCGGCCCGAATACCAAAGTATTAGGCTGACGTCGGTCAAGGCGCTTAAAACTGACATCAGGACGTCAGGGTACAAAAGCGCATGACCGACGTCATTTCCTCAGTCTTTTCTTGCCCCAGATGTCAGAAGGCCCTAACAAGACAGGCTAAAGCCAAAGACCAGCAAAACCCAACCAACCACCCGTGCACTAACCATATTTACAATATGTACAACACAAACCACACCACCACCTTCAACAACAGAGGGGAAGGAGGGAGGGTAAATTGGACTGCAGCAATGTGGATCTTCGAACATCTACATTTATGGTAGGTACAAAACTGTACTATGTTCTTCATCTCACATTGCTGCAGTCCTTACATATGGGTAGAATCCCAAAGCAGAGGTAAGGGAGGATGGCAAAACTATAAAGCATTAGGAGCTGCCAACATGCCTTGTAAAATTGCAGTTGCAAATCCAGCCCTAGATTTAGAGTAAAGTG
This sequence comes from Protopterus annectens, assembly GCF_019279795.1. Lineage (NCBI taxonomy): Eukaryota > Metazoa > Chordata > Ceratodontiformes > Protopteridae > Protopterus > Protopterus annectens. The sequence continues at coordinate 1,222,236,425 of NC_056726.1, forward strand.
GAAGGTGGTAATGCTTAGAGAAAGTATGCACTGAACTCCAAGAAGCTGCTTCCAAAATATCTTTAGTAGCCACCCCCCTTAAAAAAGCTGTAGAAGTGGCAGTAGCCCTAGTGGAATGAGGCCTAATCCCAGCTGGAACCTCCTTACCATGATGGGAATAACAGAAAGCAATACAAAAACCAATCCACTTAGAAATAGTTTGTTTTGAAACAGGTTTGCCCTGAGAACCCAAAGCAAAAGAAACAAACAACTGCTGAGACTGCCTGAACCCTTTAGTTCTGCTCAAATAATATCGCAACTGTCTGTGAATATCCAAAGTGTGCAAAATCTTTTCCCCTTTATTTTGGGGGTTTGCATAAAAAGTAGGTAGATGAATAGTTTGGTTTAAAGCCACACTAGAAACCACTTTAGGCATAAAAGAAGGGTTAGTACGCAAAGACACCCTATCCTTGTGGAAAATTAAGAAAGGCTCAACTGCCATAAGATAAGAGCCTGTAATTCAGAAACCCTTCTCGCAGAGGTAATGGCCAACAAAAAAGCAGTCTTCCAAGATAAATATTTCAACTCTGCCGATGCTGCAGGCTCAAAAGGTTGTAGAGTGAGTTTCTCCAACACAAAATTGAGATCCCAAGCAGGAGTAGGAGCTCTATGGGGTCTTATATTCTTTGCCCCTCTAAGGAATTGCTTAAACAAAGGCTGAGAAAATAATGGTGGGTCACAGTCATAGTGAGCAGAGATTGCTGCAGCATGAACCTTTATAGAGGAGAAGGACAAACCTTTGTCCAATAACTCAGTAAGGTATTGAAGCGCCACACTTAAATTAGGTTTAGAAACATCAAAGTCCTTTGCTGTACTCCAAAATAAAAATCTCCTCCATTTATCTCGTACACTTTCCTTGTACTAGGCCTTCTGGCCTCCAAAATAACATTCAAAACTTGCTGTGGAAGCTGAGACCCTCCAGGGTTTAAACCAGAATATGCCAGGCCGTCAGATGTAGAGAATGAAGTTTGACATTGAGTAAATGACCGTTCTCCTGAGACAGCAGGTGAGGAATCAAGGCAAAGGCCATGGAGGCTCCTGTACCAGACTTCTCAGTAATGGGTACCAGTGCTGTCGAGGCCAATCTGGAGCTATTAAAATCATGTTTGGCTTGTCCTGTCTGACCTTCAGCAGTACCTTTGGGAGGAGAGGCAGAGGTGGAAAGGCATACACGTGAAGATTGCTCCAATTGAATGAGAGAGCATCCACTTTCCAAGCTGAGGGATGAAACCTTTTGTGCAAAACTTTGGCAGCTGGTAATTTAGTGGAGAAGCGAACAGATCTATGTCTGGAGTTCCCCATAACACTGTCAACCTCTGGAATACACGAGGATCCAATTTCCACTCGTGGGGATCCATAATTTGTCTGCTCAACACATCTGCTAAGGAGTTCTGTGCTCCTGGCAGAAACCTTGCCTGAAGATTTAGCTGTAAACTGAGAGCAGTCTCCCACAAAATCATTGCTTGTCTGCATAGAGGATAAGAATGCGTTCCCCCTTGCTTGCTGATGTACCACATGACAGTTGTGTTGTCTGTTTGAATCAACACCTGCCCTGGAAGAAGTAAATCCTTGAAAGCTATCAATGCAAATTGGACTGCTAACATCTCCTTCAAGTTGATATGTAGATGTTGAAGTCTGGCAGGCCACGTGTCTTGTATCCATTTTCCATTTAGATGAGCTCCCCAAGCTTTGTCTGAGGCATCTGTCGTTAAAATCTGACTCGCCTCTGGCCGGGTCACAGAGAGTCCCTTGTTTAGGTGACATTCCTGAGCCCACCACAAAAATTCCTTTTGAAGGCAAGGTATTATTTGAATGACAGTGTCCAAATCTTGGCAGTGCTGTGTCCATACATTCTTGAGATACCATTGTAGCTTCCTCATATGCAGTTTGGCATTGGGAAGTACCAGAATACAAGATGCCATGAACCCCAAGGCTTGAAGGACTGTCCTTGCAGTCAGCCTGGACTGATGAGACAACTGGTGGAAGTAAACAGAAAGATTCTTTTGTTTGTCCGGGGTCAAAAAGGCCATCTGGGATGCTGTATTCAGTCTCACACCCAGAAAGCACATGTCCTGAGAGGGTACTAGACTGGACTTTATTTCGTTCACAGAATACCCCAGGCATCTTAACACTGCCATCACATACTGTAAATGATGAAGAAGTTCGTCCTTTTCTTGGGCCAGTATCAGGCAATCGTCCAAATAAGGATAGATCTGTATTCCTCTCAGCCTGAAGAAAGCTACCACTGGAGCCAGAACCTTCGTGAACACTCTGGGCGCAGTAGATAAGCCAAAGGGCAATGCAGAGAACTGATAATGTGAAGTCCCAGCCCGAAAACGCAGATACTTCCTGCAACTGGGCCTGATAGGAACATGAAGGTAAGCCTCTTTGAGATCCAGAGTCACCATCCAGTGATCTTTGCCCAGCAGAGGTAAAAGCTGTTGTAACGTTAACATTTTGAACTTGGGAATGTCCAGATATGTGTTGAGGATGGATAAATCCAAAATTGGTCTCCACGTGTTTCCTTTCTTTGGAACTAGAAACAGGCGAGAATAAAATCCTAGGCCCACTTCTGGCTGAGGAACCATTTGTATGGCCCCTATTTGAAGTAGTAAAGAAATTTGCTTGCGAGCCTCTAGTCTTTGCTGAGGAGGAACGTCCGGCATGCCCTTGAAAGGAGGCAAGGTATGGAAATAAAACTTGTAACCCTGGTGTATGATATCCAATACCCATTTGTCTTGGGTAATCAACATCCAATTTTCCTTGAAGAGTGCTAACCTTCCTCCCAAAGGTGCTGCCAGGCAAGAAGGATCTGGCAGCTGAAAAAGTAGGTCATTGGGCCTGTTTACGAAAGGACTGGCCCCTGCCCTCACCAAGATTGTGCAGGTGAACTCCCTGTTCTAGGCCTGAAAGAACTCTGAGCTCTGCCCCTACCATGTCTAGATCTACCCCTAGACTGAGAATCATAAGAAGGATATGTCCACCCCTTAGCAGGCCAATTCCTACTAAACTTCGGAGGCTGAACTTGCAAAAAATCCTTAACAGCCTGCATAGACTTAGCCTTGTCTTCCATTTTCTTCAAGACTGATTCCACAGGTGAACCAAACAACACATCAGACTGCAAAGGAGCATCCAAAATCCTAGTCTTAACATGGTCAGATAAATTCTGATCCTTTAACCAGGCGTGCCTGCGAAGAACTGAGCCAGTGGCAGCCACCCTAGACGAGGCCTGCACAGCATCAAAACCACACTGTAAAGAATGCTTACCCACTTGTTCAGAGACATGCACCAAATCTTGCAACTCTTTACACTCAATGCCTTCTGCCAGAGCATCCACCTTAGACTTCAATTGAGAAAGAAGAAAGTTTTGATATTTCAACATATGAAACTGGTAATTCAAAGCCCTCATAGCTAAGGTAGAAGATGTATAGACCTTCTTTCCCCATCTATCCAAAGCTCTGGCTTCTTTATCTAGAGGAACCGGATTTTTACAACAGAGGCCTTGACACCCTTAGGTCCCTGACTAATAGTTTCTGGGTCCGCCCTAGGACTCTTATAAAGATATTTATGAGCCTCAGGCACCCTGTAATACCTATCCGGTTTAACAGGAGCAGGAGGCAGAGAATCCGGATTAAGTGAAGCCTCTGCAAACACATCTTCCACAACATCCAGAACAGGGGGTATAGCCAAGGGCCTATGCTGGGGTAAAAGCAAATACTCCCTAAGCCTTTTCCTAGAATCAGAGAAGTCCTGACCTTCCCACTTAAAATGTTCCCTCATAGAATGAAGTGTCTCTGAAAAAGAAAAATCCTCTGGAGGAGAAGCAGAAGGAGTGGAATCATCTGCATCAGAATCAGAATAAGGAGAATACTCCTGCAAGTCTTCAGCTGAAGACTCTGAAATATCCGAAGCCTGCTCAAAACTTCCCAACTCTGGCTCCACCCTAGGCCTCTTATCAGGAGGGGGCATAGAACCTCTAATCAGAGTAATTAAATCTTCTGCCATTTTAAGCATATGCTTCTTAGGCACAGACCCTGCTGAACTAGGAGAGACACCAACAGAAGCTGAAACTGGCCTGCCTCTGGGAGAAGCCTTGGAAACAGAAGGAGAAGGCCTAACCACCCTAGGAAGGGAGGGGAGTACAGTAACTTGGGAAGCCCCTTCAGCCAGACCTGCCTCCTGAGAGACCACCTCCTGCAAAACCAAAGTCTCCCCCTGAGACTCCAGAGAAGTCTCCGTCGGAACCACCGGTTCCACTGAAGCCTCTAAAGAACCGGCGTCCGGAACGGACGACTCATCATGCCTGGGTTTAACTGTTTTGTCTTTGCGCTTCTTCGCAGAAGCGGGCGCCGGAGAATCCGACGGCATATTATAATTGCACCGCTTCCCAAAGACCAGCCTATCACAATCCAACCTTCGCTTAATAGTGCGTTTATTGAACCTAGCACAAAAGCGACACCCAACAACGTCGTGCTCAGGCCCCAAACAAGGAATACACAAAGAATGATAATCCCTATGCGGGATCTGTTTCCCACAAGAAATACAGTTATTCACTTTTTCTGACATCCGGTAAAACACTGAGGCAAGAAAAAACCAAAATAATCCCCAACGGGGTACTTAGCCAACTTGGATTCGGTCTGAAACTCCGAATTCGAAAAATTTCAGAACGCCGAACGGCACTTGCAACGCTGCTTCTGCATCGGACCATGCGGCAAAAAAGACTGAGGAAATGACGTCGGTCATGCGCTTTTGTACCCTGACGTCCTGATGTCAGTTTTAAGCGCCTTGACCGGCGTCAGCCTAATACTTTGGTATTCGGGCCGACCGAGGACAGCGGACTACCCATATGTAAGGACTGCAGCAATGTGAGATGAAGAACATCCTGTTGTATGTTATTTACCATTTCTAATACATATTTCTTATCTATAGAGTCATCAGAGGATAGCTTTTTAGTTAACTGATCAAGCATAAACTCTTGGTATTGTATCATGTGAAACTGACAGTTTAAAGCTCTAGCTGAGAGAGTAGCTGAGGTGTAAACTTTTTTGCCCCATCTGTCTAAAGACCTGGCTTCCCTTTCAGAAGGAATAGGGTTTTTTGCTGTGGTCGAGGCTACTGCCTTAGGCCCCTGGGATATAGTTTCGGGGTCTGCAAGTGGGGCCTTGTATAGGTGATGATGAGTGTCTGGTACCCTGTAAAATCTATCTGGTTTGGCAGGGGCTGGAGGTAAGGAATCTGGTGCAGTGCAGACATCATTAAATGCATCGTCCACAACAGAGAGGACAGGAGGTATAGCTAAGGGCCTGTGTTGTGGAAGGTGCAGAAAAGTCCTAAGTCTTTTTCTGGAATCTGAGAAATCCTGTTCCTGCCATTGGAAATGTTCTCGCATGGCATGTAAGGTTTCCCCAAAGGAGAATTCTTCTGGTGGAGAAGCAGCTGGAATGCATTCTTCAGCATCTGAGTCTTCATAATTGGAGAAAGGAGCCTCTGGCTGGTCTGTAATATCTGAGTCATCCTTAGAATCATCAGAGGACACAGGCTCGGGGGGCTCTGCTCTAGGTCTCTTTTCTGGGGGCTGAGAGGCCCTGTCTGGGTGAGATTGAGATCCCCTAATTAAGGATATTAAATCTTCTGCCAGAGTAAGCATTTGTGAACTAGAAGTGGGCCTGGTTGAGGGGGGTTTAACAGGCACTGATTTAGTAGATTTGGCTGCTTTAGCCCTGGCAAAGGCCTTAATAGACATGGCTGCAGGAGGCCTAGCAGCACCACGTGCTGGGGTAGAGACATCCAAAGGGATGGTGTCTGATAAGTCACTAGTAACCACTGTTGTAGGTAAAATTTCTGAGGCCGATTCAAGTAAGGTAGCAGGAACCTCAGTAGTAGTCATTGATTCAGCTGTACTTTGATCAGTTTTCTCGGTTTCGGCCGAAACAGAGACACTCGCGGTTTGCTTAACCATGGTTTCGGCCGAAACCGCGGACCGCGAATGTCGGTCTTTTTCTTTGCGTTTTTTAACAATTTGGGTAGTCGGAGGATCCGACGGCATAATATACGCAAAATCTGAGCGAAAAACTGTTCAGCAAACTCCGACCGACGCCTAAGCGTTCGTCGGTTGAATGAAGCACACAGGCTGCTACGTCGTGGTCTGGGCCTAAACAAGGCAAACAGTAAGAGTGGAAATCTTTATGAGGTATTTGTTTCCCACAAGTTAAACAGTTATTGACTTTTTCTGACATCGGCTGCGGCGAGAAAGAGTCCCCAACCGCGTACTTAGCTTTAGAAGTCTTGAGTAGTATTCGGTAGTAGTAATCTCTGGATCTGACCGACCGGCACTTGCGAACAGCTTCTGCTTGGCGCCACGGCAAGAAAGACTGAGGAAAATGGCGTCGGCTGATGCCTTTATACCCGAAGACCAGCAGAGATGACGTCGGGTGAAGTGCGACATCAGCGAAGCGGACCCGGACTTTGGAATCCGGCCGACCGAAGGGCTGCCTGACGACAGGACAACCCAGTTGTTATGACTGCAGATGCATTCATGAAGGACATCATATGGGTTGTCCTGCCTCAGGCAGCCCTTCGGTCGGCCGGATTCCAAAGTCTGGGTCTGGCCTCGGCTGATGTCGCACTTTCCCCGACATCAGAGCGTCTGGGGTATAAAAGCATCAGCCAACGCCATTTTCCTCAGTTTTTCTTGCCCCAGATGCCAGGTGCCCTCTAGGAAGGCTAAATTTGGATAAATGCTGAAAAGTTCCAAACATTTGCAAATTATATACATGTATAAACAAACAAATACACCATAATAGATTCCCCCAGCTAGCTGAAAGAGGGGTAAGCACCCTAGGAAAACCACAGAGGGGAAGGAGGGTGGGTAATCCTGACTGCAGATGCATACCTATCGGACATCTACATTTATGGTAGGTACAAAACTGTACTATGTCCTTCAAGGATGCATCTGCAGTCATAACATATGGGTAGAATACCATAGCCAATCTGGGGGAGGAGGCACTAAGAGAAGGATGGTGTAGTTAAGATCCCCTGCAGCACTGCAGTTGCAAACCCTGCTCGGGATCTAGAGTATAAAGGTAGATTGTAATGCTTGGCAAATGTATGCACGGAGCTCCAAGTAGCAGCTTCTAAAATGTCCTTGGTAGCCACCCCTCGTAGGAAAGCTGTAGTGGTGGCTGTGGCCCTTGTGGAGTGGGGCCTGATATTTTCAGGAACTGTCTTTCCATGAAAGGAGTAACAAAAGCGAATGCAATTTCCTATCCATTTTGAAACTGTGTGTTTGGAAATTGCTCTTCCTTGCACCCCAGTTGCATATGCTACAAAAAGTTGGTCAGTTTTTCTGCTAGTTTTTGTTCTGTCCAAATAGTAGCATAGTTGTCTGTGTATATCCAGGGTGTGTAGAAGTTTTTCCCCTTTATTCTGTAGGTTAGGGAAAAATGTAGGCAAGTGAATAGCTTGGTTCTAGGATACCCTAGATACCACCTTTGGCATGAAAGTAGGATTGGTTCTTAGTGACACTCTATCCTGGTGAAAAATAAGAAAAGGCTGCACTGCCATTAATGCTTGTAACTCAGATACTCTTCTTGCTGAAGTGATTGCCAGAAGGAATGCAGTTTTCCAAGATAGAAACTGTAGATCTGCTGATGCTGCTGGTTCAAAAGGAGGTAGTGTCAGTTTTTCCAGCACAAAATTGAGATCCCATGCAGGTAGAGGGAGTCTTCTTGGAGGTTTAACATTTTTGATCCCTCTCAAAAATTGCCTGAGAAGAGGGTGTGAGAAGATGGGTGGATCCATATTGTATTCTGCTGAAATTGCTGAAGCATGAATCTTAATGGAAGAATAAGACAGGCCATTGTGGAACAATTCTGCTAAGTATTCTAGGATGTGTGCTAGGTTTGCCACTGTGACATCTGTGCCCTTTGATGTGCTCCAAATGAGAAATCTCTTCCATTTAGCTGAGTATGTCTTCCTTGTGGAAGGCCTGCGAGCCTCCAGGATAATGTCCTTCACCCTCTGAGATAAAACAGTTTGGTTGGAATTTAAGGAATTTTCCAGGCAGTTAGCTGCAATGTTTTCAAGTTGGGATGCAGGGTCTTGAAATTGTTCTGCGTTAGAAGAAGAGGCCATAGGGGAAGAGGCCATGAATTTGCCTGAGATATGCTTCTCAATAGTGGGTACCAGTGTTGCCTTGGCCAGTCCGGAGCTATTAGTATCACTTTTGGCTGTTCCTCCCTGATCTTCAGTAGAACCTTGTACATCAATGGGAGAGGTGGGAAGGCATATACTGTTAGGGCATTCCAGCTGAAAGAGAGAGAGTCCACCCTCCATGCTTGAGGGTGGTATGTCCTTGAGCAGAATGTCTTCAGTTGGTGGTTGAGTGGGGAGGCGAACAGATCTATCTCCGGCATTCCCCATGTCTTTGTTATGAGTTTGAAGATGTCTGGATTCAGCATCCATTCGTGTGCATCCATGGTAGTTCTGCTTAAGCTGTCTGCTAGTGCATTTTATTTTCCTGGAACGAATTGGGTCTGCAGCTGGATATTGAGATTCAGGCATAGATTCCACAGATTCATAGCCATCCAGCATAGAGGGTAGGAATGTGTGCCTCCCTGTTTGTTTATGTACCACATGACCGTGGTGTTGTCTGTCCTTATTAACAGATGTCCTTGTTGGAGGAAGGGTCTGAATGCCTCGATTGCATGCCTGACTGCCAGCATTTCCTTTTGGTTTATGTGCATGCTTAGCTGCTCTTGAGGTCATAGGCCTTGGATACATTTGCCCTCCATGTGTGCTCCCCATCCTCGGTCTGAGGCGTCCGTGGTGATGGTCTGCCTTGTTCTTGGTTTGTTGAAAGGCAACCCTCTGTTGGACTGGCAGGCCTGAGCCCACCAAAGGAATTCCTTTTGAAGGCATGGAATGATTGGTATTATGGTTTCTAGACTGTGACTGTGTTGAGACCATACACTCCTTAGGTACCATTGTAGTTTCCTCATATGCAGCCTGGCATGTGGAATTAAAATTATGCAGGATGCCATGTAACCCAGGGCCTGCAGGACTTTCCTTGCAGTAAGCTGAGTTTGTCTTGTCAGAATCATGAAGTAATCTGGAAGTTGTTTTTGTTTTTCTTCTGTGAGAAAAGCCATCTGGGTGGTTGTGTCCAGATCTGCACCCAAAAAGGTTATCCTTTGGGATGGTACTAGTCTTGACTTTTGGATGTTGACTGTGTATCCCAAGGTCTGTAGCAGGTGTATGGCATAGGCCAAGTCCTTTAACAATTTTTCTTGTTGTCCGCTTGTATTAGGCAGTCGTCCAGGTATGGATAAATTTGAATTCCCTGAAGTCTGCAATGTGCAATTACTGATGCCAGGCATTTCGTGAATACTCTGGGCAGTAGATAAGCCAAAGGGCAATGCTGAGAATTGATAATGCTCTGATCCTGCAAGAAATCTGAGGTGTCTTCTGCAATCTGGTCGGATAGGGACGTGCAGGTATGCCTCCTTGAGATCTAGAGTCACCAGCCAAGACTCCTTGCCCAACATGGGAAGAAGTTGCTGTAGGGTCAGCATTTTGAATTTTGGCACAATGAGATATGTGTTTAGTGCGGACAGGTCGAGAATAGGCCTCCATTGGTTTTCTTTTCTTGGTACAAGGAATAGTCTGGAGTAAAATCCTTGGCCTTGTTCTGAACATGGTACCTTTTCTATAGCTTTCATCTGAAGTAAATTGCTGATTTGTCTTAAAGCCTCTGCCTTCTGGTTTGGTGGAAGGTTTGGCATTCCACTTCTTTTTGGCAAAGTGTGGAAGTGAAACCTGTATCCCTTGTCTATTATTTGCAATGTCCATGTATCCTTTGTAATGCAATGCCAGTTTTTTGAGAATAAAGCCAGCTTTCCGCCCAAGGGTGCTTCCAACTGATCCCTGGTAGGCGGAATCAGAGTCAAGTCATTGGGTCTGTCCTGTAGTAGTGGTTGTAGTTGTAGCTGTTGTACTACTCCTCTGGTTGGCAGGCTGCCACTGACGGCCTCTGTAGGAGCCCTTCGAGTGACCTCTGCCTCTAGGGCGCCTGTTCCTGCCTCTCTGTGCTCTGGAAGAGTCTGGAAAGGACCAATTCTTTGTAGGCCAGTTTCTGCTGAACCTCGGTGGTTGAACTTGCAGGAAATCTTTAACTGTTTGCACAGATTTTGCTTTTTCTTCAACCTTTTTTAGAATCTCATGTGCAGGGGAGCCAAATAAATTTTGTTTCTCCATTGGAGCATCGAGGAGTTTAGCTTTGACATGGTCTGGCAAAGATTGCTCCTTCAGCCAGGCATGCCTACGAATAACTGCCCCAGTCATAGCTGATCTAAATGAAGCCTCCAGTGCATCATAGCCACATTTTAAAAAATGATTACTAACCTGTTGTGAGTTATGTACCAAATCCTGAAGGGATTTACGGTCTAAGGGTTCAGGAGAAGAAAGTTTCTTATTCAGTTGATCTAACAAAAATTCTTGGTACTGTATCATATGGAATTGACAGTTTAATGCCCTGGCAGAAAGAGTTGCAGATGTATGCACCTTTTTTCCCCATCTCTCTAAAGCTCTAGACTCTCTTTCAGAGGGTAGGGGATTTTTGGCAGTAGCGGCTGCAACCCCTTTAGGGCCCTGAGAAATAGTTTCTGGGTCTGCAGCATGGGCTTTATACAGATGGAAATGAGAATCCGGGACCCTGTAATATCTGTCAGGTTTGGCAGGGGCCGGAGGAAGAGAATCAGGGGCTGTACTGACATCATTGTACACATCATCAATTACATTTAGAACAGGAGGTATAGCTAAGGGCCTATGCTGAGGCAAATGCAAAAAGGTCCTTAATCTTTTTCTAGAATCAGAGAAATCCTGACCTTGCCATTGAAAGTGCTCTCTCATGGAGTGTAAAGTCTCCCCAAAGGAAAATTCTTCAGGAGGGGAGGCCGAAGGGATAGATTCCTCTGCATCTGAATCCTCATAAGGCGAGTAAGCCCCTTCCTGGTGGTCTGACAAGTCAGTTCCATCTGTGGAGTAATCTGAGGAGTGAGGTTCAGAGGGGTCAGTTCTGGGCCTTTTGTCTGGAGGAGGTTGAGAGGCCCTGTCTGGGTGAGGTTGTGAACCCCTAATTAAGGAAATAAGGTCCTCAGCAAGGCTGAGGATCTGTGAACTAGAGAAAGGCCTCTGGGATGTAGATTTGGCAGGCAAAGCTTTTGAAAGTTTGGCAGCTTTAGCCCTGGAGAAGGCCTTAATAGACATAGAAGCTGGGAGCCTTGCAGCCCCACGTGCAGGGGTAGAAATGTCCAAAGGTATGGTGTCGGACAATTCCTGAACACTAGCTTCGGTAGGGAGTTCTGAAGCCGACTCAGCCGGGGCCTCTCGGGCCTCGGTGGTCAGAAGTACGGTTTCGGAAGTAGGAATAGTCGTGGACTC